>NW_007024926.1:0-1233 GCF_000164805.1 Carlito syrichta
AAAAAAAAAGAAAAATACAAATTTACAGAAAGAAACTAGAAAGCCTGACTCTGTTGAATACTTTTTTAAGAAACACTTTTTTGTTTGTTTTTGAGAGACAGCATCTCGCTGTGTCAACCAAGTTGTAGTGCAATGGCACAATCATAACTCGCTGCAGCCTCAAACTCCTAGTCTCAAGCAATCCTTCTGCCTCAGCCTCCCAAGTAGTCAGGACTATAGGCATGTGCCACCATGCCCAGCTGATTTTTTATTTTTTAATTTTCCATAGAGATAGGGTCTTACACTGTTACCCAGGCTGGTCTCAAACTCTTAGGCTCAAGCAATCCTTCCACTTCCCAAAGTGCCGGGAGTATAGGAATGAGCCACCATGCCCAGTCACATTTTTTATTATTATTAAAAAAAATCCTTAGAATTAAAAACTTCAGTTTTATGTCTTTACTTTTGCTTAGAT
Source organism: Carlito syrichta (assembly GCF_000164805.1). Classification (NCBI taxonomy): domain Eukaryota; kingdom Metazoa; phylum Chordata; class Mammalia; order Primates; family Tarsiidae; genus Carlito; species Carlito syrichta. Next base: position 452 of record NW_007024926.1, read on the forward strand.
TCTGTTACTGTTACTAACAGATGTGTGGCCCTCTGCATTTTTACATATTCTTGAAGTGTTAAATATTTGTTTAATTGAGTTCTTGCTGAATACATAAGACTGTGTTAAATGTTGTAGAAAATACTAAGATTTGGATATGTCCCTCACATTTCATGTGTTGAAAATGTAATCCCAAAGTGGACGTGTTCATTGAAGGTGAAGCTTTGGAGAGGTAATTAGGATCAGATTAAGGTCATCAGAAGCCCCCATGATGGGACTGGTGACGTTATAAGATGGGGAGGACAGACCTGAGCACGCTCCTGCCCTCTTGCCATGGGGTGCTCTCCTGGTGCTCTCCACCAGGTCACGACGCGGCAGGAAGGCCCTCACCAGATGTAACCCCTCCATCTTGAACTTCCTAGCCTCCAGAACGACAAGAAATAAACACTTTATAAATTACCCAGTCTGTGGTATTATAGCAACACAAAACAGACTGACAATGCCAAAAGCTACATTATGTGGGAGAACATCAAATCCAAAATTAATTTATCTCCTGACTACCAAGGAAGCAATTTTACCATCAAAGTAGTGGTGAGAGAGGTACCATAATATTAAAGTTGGAAAAAATGCTAGGTTCTCAAATAATTCCGATTACACAGCTTAGTTAGAATGTCCATTTTTCTAATGAGGCAACAGGTAACTCTGTCTCCCAAGATGTGGGTGGAGGTGAAGACTGCTGTCATGACTGATACACACAGTAGGTATTTTAGGAGCTGGAGTGAGTGAGAGAGTTTTGTGGCAGG
>NW_007024927.1:0-1211 GCF_000164805.1 Carlito syrichta
ATGGTTGTATATATAATATATATTATATATGTAATATATATTATATAATATATATATATATAAAAAACTATGCTCAGTGGAAAATCATAATGTTCATGCCTGAAAGGCAAGAGGAAAATGAAACTTAAATAGGGTGTAGAATATTCATGTATTTCATTTCGCTCATTCTGAACTGGCATGCTGAATTGCACATCATTTTAAAATGTTTTCCTTTCTCTCTCTGTCTTATTTTCTCTCTCTTTCTTTAGTACATTTGTATATGAAGTGACTCCATTGAAGCAAGCAAGGAATACATCTGTTCTGCTGAGTGTATGGAACATAGTGGGTATCAATTTTTAAATGTTCTTGAATATTTCCACAAACATGCCGGCACTCTCAAGCCAATACACCCATTTTTGAACCAACTATTTTCCTTGCGATTTTTTTATGCTTCCTTTTAACTTCTCTGTTTTATATATTACTGCCATTTGCACAGAGGCTTAAAACACTAAGTAGCAAATAATCTAAATTGTAAAATTGAAGCAACCTAAGAAATAATATATTCCAACATTCTTGTATTTTAAGGAAGTAGCAACTGAGCTGCAAATAATATAAATGCTTGTCTAAGATACCCAGATTACTGATAGCAAGCTAGAAATACTCGGGGCTCTAGGCCATCACTGTAGTCCTGTCCTTTCCCTCACCTTTGCCTCTGATATCGAAGGTGTCAAACCTTATCCATTTTTCTTCACAGTCTCTTTCTCTCTCTCTTATTTCCTCTCTTATTTACACCTTTATTTTTGGATCACCATGTATATTTGTTGTTTTATTGTGTTATATTCAAAATTCCTTTTGTTGACTTTCTAATAATCAACTTCTCCATCTCTAGTTTATCTCAATTTCACTTCATCTTGAACAAAACATTCATCTTCCTATAGGTATTTAGCCATGAGACTAACATGATGAAAGCAGCACTATAAGAAGACTAGTCTGACAAGGCTGTTCACAATGAATTGGAGGACAAATAAAGGAGAGAGAGAGATAGTCTAAAAGAGTGTTGAAATAATACCTTAATGGATTCCTTAATGAGGGTCTTGACTGAGGTGGCTTCACCAATTTCTTTCTCAACCTTCCATTCCACTTCATGAACTCTGGTAAAATTCTCAATTCACACTGCCATAATATTTTAAAGACTAAATGGCCTCACTATGAAGGGGAGGCTTTGTATTCTA
>NW_007024928.1:0-1208 GCF_000164805.1 Carlito syrichta
AATTTCAGGTTAAGAAGACAATTTGTGCTATTAAAATGCAGTGTTTGGGTATAAACGAAAAATATTGTTCAAGTCATTCATCCTTTCTCTGTGTCTTGACTTACACAAATTTTATATGAAAATAATGATAATATGTACCTAATAGGATTTCATAAGATTATGCAAATAAAGTGATTATTAGCATGTTATTTAAGGACAGCACATATTCATTCAATGCCATCAATCATTATTATTATTTTTCACTTCCTACAAAGGAGGGAGTGAGGCAGTTTTAAAATGGGTGTTTAAACAGAGTAAAATATAGGAAAAGTGGACTGGATTTGATACAAGTCATTTTGAACCTGAGCTTCAAACGTTTACCATTGAAAATGTAATTTTACTTCTCTGAGACTCCTTTCCTGACAATCAAAGGGGATTAATAATGTCTTTGCTGAACTATCATTCAGATTAGAGAAAAATTTGCAATTTACTATCCTGGTTAGAGCATATGATAGATATTTAATCAGAAGCTTGTAGCTATTGAGTTATAGCCATCCAAGAGTCCAGAAGTTTAGTCCTAATTATTTGTGTGACCCTGGATGAGTCCTTCCTTTGGGCACACTTTGTTCACATACAAAACAAAGAGCTTGAACTGTATTACTTGTATAATTCCCTCAGAGCCTGATGTTTTCAAGCCTTGTTCAGAAGCAATATTGAAGTTCTATATTGTTCATTCAGTAATATTGATTGGTTTACTCTGTATGTGAAACATTGTGATAGCTGTTGCAAATAAAGATAATTTTTAAAAATGCATACATAGTACTTGTCCTCAAAAATCTCAGTCTGTATTTGAGGCACACATACCCACACATGCACACACACAGATACATTATTAGAAAATAACCTAGAAGAGAGGTGACAAACATGCATTTATGGTGTTTTAGAAACACAGAAAGGAAGAACACCCAACCTTTCTTTTAGGAGGTGATCCTTCTTGGAAAACATGAACCCTAAAGGGTACATAAACTTTAGGGGAAAAAAAGTTTCTTTGGTATAGGAGGGGGCAAGTGAGGTGATCCTAATACTACCAAAAGCAAGAAGGTAAGAAAAGTATGCCTTTTGGGAAAACAGTCACTCATGTGTAAGCAAAGGCAGGTACGAGCCATGACTACAAAGGTTGCAGGGTCAGGTCATAGTGAATGTTGCTCCCATGCTGTGTTGTTGGAATC
>NW_007024929.1:0-1144 GCF_000164805.1 Carlito syrichta
CCTCTCCCTTCAAAATTTCTCTTACTTTGTGAAGTCTCGTGTGTGTGTGTGTGTGTGTGTATGCATGTGCACACGTGTTCCTAATGTAAAAGCTCTAAGAATGCCTAAGAAGATATTTCTAACTTAAGGAGCCTTAGATTCTATGCGCACATGGTACATCAAAGGATTTTGCCTTTATCAAGATATTCCTATGTAACTACCTCTTTAGACATTACATTTTGCAAAATCTGTTGGGAGAGTGCCATGTTTAAGAGAAACATTAGCAGGGTGATTACTCAGAGGAAAGTAAGTTATCAGGTATAGAACCCATATTCAATAATTTTTTGCATGCCAGAAAAGATACAGCTCAAACTAACTTAACCAAAAGAAAAATGTTAACGCTCAGATAACCAAACAGATTAAGTATAACACTAGCTTCAGGCATAGTTAAATCCAGGTGCTGAAACAACATAGTGAGAAATCTCTCTTCTCTCAGCTCTGCCGTCTCCTTCACTGGCATCAATTTTAGGAATGTTCTTTTCACAAGACAATGAGGCCATCAACAACACTGAGCCTGTAACCTACTAGGTAGTAACTCTAGCGGAATATCATCCAGGAACATCTTCCATTGCCTTAGCTTGGGGAACATTCTCATTACTATGACCAGAGAAAAGGACTGAGATCAGCGCCATTTGCACCACATACTAAGTGTGGGACTGGATGGCCCCCTCAAAGGAAATTCAGAGTGATATCACCAGAGAATGGAATGGATGTCATCAGACAACAGTGACAAATCCCCATTATCCCACTTGATAGGAGAAAACACAGAATGCATTGGAGAAGGCTTTGTGGGGACATGATTCGCAAATCTGGGGTGTGAAGGAGCAATTAGATATGATCTAAGAGGGTCAAAGCAGAACTAGAATCTGTGGGTGAGCCAGGTGTGCCCGCTCCAAAGACTGCTGGTCCCTCTATACCTTGCCAAGCTCCACACAAGACACACGGATGAGAGCCAGACCGATCTGAGGTTGAAGCCCAACCCTGCCTCTCAGTCACTCAGCCCAGATACCTAACTTTCTTGGATGTCAGTTTCTCCACAAGTCAAAGTATCCCATATTACACTGGGAATCACTTGCTCAATAAACATCCTTCCCTGCCCCCACCA
>NW_007024930.1:0-1143 GCF_000164805.1 Carlito syrichta
ATTCAACCCTAATTACCCCAAGAAGCTACAGCGGTTATAACACAATGGAGAAAAGGGAGAGTATGTCTGGAGACATAAGATGCCACAGGGTGTATCTCAGTGCTTCTGTACCCAGTGATATATTTGTGGCAAACATAACCCTGAAAAAGGCAAGTCAACAAAAAGCTAAAAGACTCTGGGGTATGAAGGCCTGTGTTAGCACACCATGGTGCCGTGATGAAGCACCCATGGAGGTTAGTGTGCAAACAAGTGTAGATGATCTGTTATTTTAAAAAAATAATATCCCTGTATGCATAAATATGTATTATATTTCCTATATTACATTGCATATTCTTTGATATCATGTTGTTTCAGTGAAGCCTAAACACTAGCCATTCTGTTTCCTCTGTCCTTTATTACTGAAATCCTCCTTTAAGAAGTACTGCTTTCCAAAATCTTTCCTATACCCTCCCCTGAGGTGAAAACATTGCAATACTGTCATTGCTTTTTGCCTGCACATTTCAAGATAGTTTCCTTTTCATTTGCTTGCTCTGATCAGCAAATTTCCCATCAAGTTCAAAATAGTTCTATATTTAGGTATACTCTCTTCTCGATGTTATCTGATTTCTAATACCACTAGGATCCCCTTGACCTCTTCACTTTGGATTCCACCCAGATCTCAACAGTGCCATATGGTCCAATGCCAGTTCTTCTGGCCTTGTTTCTATGTCTACACTCTTGGTTATATAATTTCCTCTGCATTCTATTTATGCCAAACACATTGATTTTAGGTGATTTCCATTTGTTCTGGTCATTCTTCTAGGTGACCGTAGGTAAGGCACAACAGGGTGATGGTCACAAGTAAGGCATGGGATTATTTTGGTTTGCGTGGTTGACATTAATACATAAAAAAGGCGAGACCCTCAATATGTCACTGATAACTTGTTTAGCTGTTTAAATTATTCTCATAGATGTATATGAATAAATACATACTGATAAATATCTTGCGAGCTGTCATGATTCTGTCTTTGCCGCTGTTACTTGTTCAGGTATAATGCTTTAAATACAATCGCCATCATGAAAATATTGTGACTCAATTAAGGCTATGTTCAAATTCTACCTTCATGACAAAAAACTCCTTAATCCTTCTTATGCTATTGAACA
>NW_007024931.1:0-1141 GCF_000164805.1 Carlito syrichta
GCAGCCGTGGCCGCCGCAAGCACGCTGCCCTCTGCCATGGGGTGTGGGGGACAGTGTGGTGGTGATCTGGCCAACTCAGGTTCAAGGAAGAAGTGAAGGGATGAGCCGCAGCCTGAGGGCTCTGCCTAGCCCAGCATCTTCCCTGCTCAGTCACTCGCTCACCCACCCAGTCACTTATTGAGCCGCTACGATTGCTGTCCTAGCTGGCCCTGGCACACTGGAGCAGTGGACCTCCACGTGTGGGCACCACCCCAGCAGCGCCAGCATGACCTGGGAGCATGCTAGAAATGCACTCTCTCAGGCCCCGACGCAGACTTACTAACCCAGAAACTCTGGAGTGGGGCCTGGCCCTCAGGATCGTAACAGACTCTCCAGGTGGTTCTGTGGCACACTCAGTTGGAGAAGTTCTGTTCTTTGACGAAAAGAACAATACCCATCTCACAAGGTTGAGCCCAATATTAGCTAACCACATGCTGGGTGTGCATGCAGTGAGGGTCATTCCTCTAAGCTCCTTACAAATATTCATTCATCTAATTTCACAACAATACTATGAGATTGGTGCTAACGTTGGCCCCATTTCACAGAGGAAGTGTAGGCACAGAGAGGGAGAGTAACTCGGCCAGGGTCACAAAGCAAGTAGCTAGCAGAGTTCAAGAATCCAAGCTCTTTACAGCTAATGAGTGACAGAAAGTCCCCAGCAGGGGACCAGGCCCCCAGGACATATTCTAGGTGTCGCTGAGAATGGGATGGTGGTGATTAGATGAGTCGTACCTCACCTGACCTTGAGAAGATGCTCCCTGACGTCCACTGTCTTATTGAGATTGTGGAGTGAGTCAGCTGCAATGGCAGCCTCAGCGTCCAAAATCCAGAGCCGGCATGGGCCCTCACCGTTCACAAGCTTTGAGACCACAAGCTACCGTTCTTCTCTTCTGGAAACACCCCAGCTTGTTGCAGGGCACACCATGGGCCCTGACAAGGTGGACTGGAACCTCAGTTTGGTCACTCAGGGGCTGTGTGATCTTGGGCAGCTCACCTCGCCTCTCTGAGCCTCTGTCTCCTCATCTGTGAAGTGTTCCTGTGAGGATGGGAGAAGATGACATTTGTGTCCAGTCCCAGGTATACATGGCTGGCTATCAACACA
>NW_007024932.1:0-1139 GCF_000164805.1 Carlito syrichta
TGGATTCCATGTCTTTTTCTTTCTTAGTTTACTGCCATGCTTGGTCAAGCATATCCTCCAGAAACTTTTAGAAAAAGGACACATGGTGGGTTAATTTTTTTTTTTGAGATTTTTGTACATTTGAACATATTTTTAATCTATTCTTATACTTGAATCAATTTCAACTCGGTATTAGTCAGTTTGGGCTGCCATGACAGAATACCACAGACTGGGAGGCTTAAGCAACAGACATCATTTTTCTCACAGTCTGAAGGCTGGGAAGTCCAAGATCAAGGTTCTAGTTAATTCAGTTTCTGGTGGATGTTTTTAATTGAAAAATTTATGTTATTTAGTTTGGAACATTAACAAATGTTTTTAAATAATTTATTCTTTCTTTATTTTTTCAAAATAAAACTCCTCCTCTTTTCCTGATTTAGATCTCCTGACTTAATTCTTTCATTTTCTTACTAAATATTCTTTTCCATATTTATTTCTTCATCTTTTTATTCCTAGTCTGTCTATTGAATTTTGATATATCTATCCCATCCCTATCCTTTTCTCTTTCTCTTTCTCTTTTTCTTTCTCTTTCTCTATCTATATCTTCTTGAGGCAAGACAGTAAAGATATACTGTTCTTCCTATTACATGAAGTCAACTGTTTCTGATTATATTTACTAATAAGATCAGAAAAAATTGCTAAGTACATGCTAATTGCCCGGGGCTGTGTTAATTTGTTCTAGTGAAGATACCATACTTGATCGCAGCAGCGATTGGCATCACCATCTGCTATTGTTTGTAAGAACTTATAGTCATCTTTGTGCTTTATCTGCACTGGGAAAACACATGCATTTAATGGTGCTGTGTTAAGAATGACCACCCCTGCTATCTAAAGTAGTCAAATTCATAGAAACAGAAAGCCAGGTTGTGGTTTCCATAATATGAGGGAAGGGGGAATAGGGAGTTGTTTCACGGTATAGAGTTTTAGTTTTGCAAGATGAAAGTGTTCTGAAAATTTGTTGTACAATGTGAATGCAACACTAATGAACTGTGTACTTAAAACTGGGTGAGATGGTAAATTAAATATCATGTGCTTTATATAATAATTTTTAAAAAGAAAAATACCCCAAATAACAAAATAATTGTCATCACTGCATTTCTCAA
>NW_007024933.1:0-1136 GCF_000164805.1 Carlito syrichta
AAAAAAAAAAAAAGGAAGATAATAATGAGATGTATATTTTGAAAAACCCATCTTAGTGGCAGGTTGGAGAATGACACACAGGACTTGGAGACCGGAAGCAGGGAGGCCAAGTGAAGGTACAACCATCTTGGGTGAGAATAGAACTAGATTTGGAAAACCACTTGGGGAGTTCACCCATGTTGAAGGTTGCATTCATCAGAACACAGGCTAAGATGCTATAACAAGGAAACCCAAAGTAGAGCAGCTTAAATGTCCCAAGTATTCCAAATGTGTGAATGAGCTAGGGCAAGGCTCAGTCGATGACAGGCTGGGGGTCCAATCCAAACCACTGCCTGTTTTGTGAATGAAGTTTCATAGAAACTCAGCCACATTCAATCATTTTTCTGTTGTCTATGCCTATATTCCCTCTACAACAGCCAAGCTGAGTAGTGCCACAGACATCCCATGGCCAGAAAGGTCTAAAATATTTGCTTTCTGACCCATTACTGTCCAACCAACCCCTGGTCTGGGGCAAATTAGTTGTCTCCAAGTCTCATGTCATCCAGGGCTCCAGGCTGGGTGTGATCTTGGCCATCTCCAACAGGGATCTCTCACAGTGGGCTCAGGGAGGTTATTGCAATAGTCACCAGTTCTCAGTCAGGAACCCAACCTGTTCTCAGCTGTCACCCAACACCATACAGCCGCAGAGGAGGCTGGAAATGCAGACTCTCTTGCCACTTGGTGGTGGGTCCAACTGAAATTACTCTCTACTGCGTTTTATCTACTCTTAAGACATGCATATTCACATTCTGACATCGCTGAAACTAGCACTCATTTTACAATCACCGTCAGCCTGGATTGAAGTGGCATTTCTCCAGAGTTGATTTGCATCTCTTTCTCCCAGCAATCTAGGGATGTTCCCAACAAGAGACTACTTTGAGTTAAATTCTCTGCTTGATTTTGTTTTTAAACCACAGTTAGTATGAATTCAGACCACAAGCCTACATGAATAGTAGCTCCTGGTTTAAGTTATCAGAGGATATTTCCTTTTTTCCTAACTCCGCTGCTGTGAGACATGTTTCTTTCCTGTCTCTGTGTATGTGTGTGTGTGTGTGTGTGTGTGTGTGTGTGTGTGCGTACGCCTGTGTGTGCACGCA
>NW_007024934.1:0-1124 GCF_000164805.1 Carlito syrichta
AAAAAAATCAACATTCCTTGTCTCTAATATAAAGCTTATTTTTACATGAAACCACCAACTACATTGTATATAATTACAATTTGAAGGCTGGGGCCAGTGGTGTGTAGGTAATCCAACTTCTTAAAAAGAAAGAAAGAGAGAGAGAGGGGGGATGGAAGGAGAGAAAGAAGGAAAGAAGGAAGGAAGGAAGGAAGGAAGGAAAGGAAGGAAGGAAGGAAGGAAGGAAGGAAAGAAGGAAAGACAACTCTAGGTATAATATTTGACAATTTCCATGGGATTTCTTTGCCAATTTCAAGTTGTTAGTGGTTTAACACCTGGCTCACAAAATTCTCGAATATTTAAAAATTGTCACACATTAGCTGATATGAGTCTGCTTCAGTATACTACTGATACTATGTATTTTTGTATGGATAAAGCAGCACTGAAATGAGAATCTAATGGCATAAGATTTTGTCCTGGACCTGGCATAAATTTACCATGTGACTCTAGGTTAGTTATTTTATGTCTCTTAGTTTCAAGCTTCCCAATTGCAAATTATAATGATTAAATTGATAGTCTCCAATATCTATTATGCTTGTATTAAAGGTGTAAAGTGTCCTCTCATCAATCACAATGACTCATTTTACAAGCATCAAATGTCAGTACTATCAGGAAACTATAAAAAAAATTTGAGATGAAATTGCTGACATTAGTTTTCTTTTTCTGTTTTTTCTGTTGGTTAATCTATTATAGATTGAATTCTGAAAAAGTATTCTACTTCTCTAAAATAGCTATATATTAAGTTGAAACAATTATTTTTCTTATTGGAATATTTTGTTAGTTTGTATATTCCTTTATCAATTATGCTTTTGCCACAAAATAAACATCCTTGTACTATTAACTCTTATGTCATTAATCTTTTTCTAAAAATAACCAGTTTTTAAAATTTGATATATCTTTATGGAATTTTGGCAGTGCGGCATGAATTTGGTAATCTCACATCTGAGAGATTTTATAAAGAGGCAGTGAGTATAGGAAGTAGAGACTATATTTTATATGTTGCTTTATCCAAATAGACATTCGTTTCTATTCTTTTATGCCACAAATAATTTGCTGGTATCTGTGATATACAGATATTATTACCC
>NW_007024935.1:0-1382 GCF_000164805.1 Carlito syrichta
GGTTCTGAAAGATTTAGTAACTTACTGTGGTACTGATCTCAGCTCTGTCTGGTTTTTAAGCTACCTTGACTACACTACTCTTCTAATCTCATCATCTTTCTTACAGGAATTCAGTACTTAAAAGAAAAAAAAGATCAGGTGCAGTAGCTCATGCCTATAATCCCAGCATTTTAAGAGGAGGATGTGGGAGGATTGCCTGAGCCCCGGGGTTTGAGGCCAGTCTGGGCAACTGGGACCTCACCTCCACGATAAATCAAAAAGTTAGCCAGGGTGGTGGCTGATGCCTGTAGTACCAGCTACTTGGAAAGCTGAAGCAGAAGGATTGCCTAAGCCCAGTTGGCCGAGGCTGCGGTGGCCATGACAGTGCCACTGCACTCCAGCCTGGGTGACAGAGTGAGACTGCAACTCAAAAAACAAACAAAAACCAAACCAAAACAAAAGAACCATCTTTCCCCTTCCCGCAGCCAACCAACAAATTAATCAACCCCCATCAACACAAAGCAGATAGGTATATTCACTCTATTCAATGCATTTGGGGGCTTGCTGGCCTTGGTTCCTTTAAGCAAGCTATTTCTGGAATCTGAAATATGCCTTCCCTGCTATTCCTTTATTGAAATCCTATTTATCCTTTAAAGCCAGATTCAAATAGCACTGACTCCTTAAAGACTTCTCTAATCATCAAAGACAGAAGTGGTTTGTTCTCTTCAGAATCCAATAATATTTTTGTTTGTACCATGCTTATGAAATTCATATGGTATATTCTGACTGATAATTTTTTTGTACATGCTTTAAAGTGCTCTCAGAAATTGGTTATTTTTAAAGCCATTTTGTAGAGGATGGTGGAATATACAAAAATGGGAAATAAAATAAGCCTTCCAATGAAATATAATGTAATGTTTCTTTTTTAAAAATCTCAAATTATTTTTTGTATGCACTTATTAAGCTACTCTCTCTGTCTTGTATCATTAAATGGTAGGCACTCAATAAATATTTACTTATTCTGGAGCTGAAGTTCTTTTTATAATGCTAATTTCATATTTCCATTAGCTCAGTACAATTAATTTAAAAGCACCAAGATAAAGATAAATAACATAGACAGAATAGATAATTTATTCAAACACCTTATCTCTATGTTTCTCATTTTGAAAGTGTCTACCTCTAATTTATTTTACATTCTGTGTTACTAGCTTATATATTTTAGGTTATTTGAAAAAATGAAAACAACATTTGGTAGATTTCAGCCCACCTTTGGAATACTTATGATATGAGTGATCTATCATTCAAAATGAATTCTTTAAAAAAAAAACCAGGGCATGTAATCTATTTATTTGTGTTCAACCTTATCGCGATCTCAACCTGATTTTGCAGCCTTGGCTTTATTT
>NW_007024936.1:0-1081 GCF_000164805.1 Carlito syrichta
TAAGGTTATTCACTAGAGATGTATCTTGTTTAGAAAGATCTCAAGTAATGTTACCTCCCTGTTTGTTATGACAGTGAAGCCAATCCGTAATCTCAACGGACACTCGATTGGGCAGTACAGAATCCATGCTGGGAAGACCGTGCCCATTGTGAAGGGCGGGGAGGCCACAAGGATGGAGGTGGGTGTGTTGGGAAATGTTCCTTTCTGACAGAAGCCCATGATACTTAGTCTGTAATACGTTGACCAGAATTTGCTTGCCACCCACACCCCGCTGGCAGGAACTGGGCTGTGGAGTGTAGAAGTCGTGTCTGTCAGACCAGGACTTTGCAGCTTGGGAGTCGGGGCTGTAGATGGACTGTGGATTCTCCTCAGAGAGTGTGTGGGAGTCTTCTGGGCGCCAGTCTCCTTAGCGGGCACTGCCGGTGTGGAACCTGTATCCAGAGAGGAGACTCAGTGGGCTGGGACGAGGCCTCGAGGAGCTGCTCCTTGTGGCCGCCCCTGTCAGGTCAGGAAGTCAGGCAGTGGGGCCTGTGACTCTGCTGAGTTTTTCTTCTCTCCCCCAACCCGCATGTGTCTTTAAGGAAGGAGAAGTGTATGCCATCGAAACCTTTGGCAGCACAGGGAAAGGCGTTGTTCATGATGACATGGAATGTTCGCATTACATGAAAAACTTTGATGTTGGACACGTGCCAATAAGGTGAGACTGCTGAAGTGTGTGTGTGTGTGTGTGTGTGTGTGTGTGTACACACGGCTAGTGAGCGTTTCATCCTAGGTCACGGCATTTTAAAGTGTGACACACATATGAGGTGGTACGTTCCTAAGTGGACAGCTCTGTGACCTCACAGTAAATTTTGTGGGCTTCTACAATACAAAAAAATAAGCCTGTTGAAAATGTTAACTGAGATAACTGATTTATACAGGCAGGCGGTCTTCAACCCCCTTTTCCAGTGATCATCCTATCAGATTTTGGTCTTTGTCCTTTCCCATCGGTAAGCCTCATATTTCAAGGCCCACTGATCTCTCGCCTTTGGAGAAGTGGCTGAAGGCTGGATTTACAGCTCCTTTTTTGTGCAGTCTTTGA
>NW_007024937.1:0-1385 GCF_000164805.1 Carlito syrichta
CACACCACCACGTCTGGCTAATTTTTTTGATTTATTGTAGAGAGGAGGTCTCGCCACATTGCTCAGGCTGGTCTGGAACCCTCGAGCTCAGACAATCCACTCGCCTTGGCCTTCCAAAGTGCTGGGATTACAGGCTGAGCCACCAAGCCTGGCCAAAATTGATTTTTAACACATTCAATTGTAGCACTCCCCCTGTTTAATTTTAGTCTTCAAGATTGGCGATTCAAAGTGTGGTATCAAGCTGATTCTTGTTACCTAAGTTTATTTTTTCCCCCTCTTTTCTATCTCTTATGCTACAGATCCTTTTTAAAATTTTTTATGCTTGGACTTTTGACATTTTATCAGGATGTGTCACTGCCTGAATTTATTTTTTGAATTCATATGTAATTCGGAAAGTTGTAGATTTTCTTCAGATAAAATACATCATCTCTTCTGGGAAGTGAATCCTGTGTGGTGGTGAAAAGGAAAATTTTAATTTCTATTTTTGTGTTGGAGGTTATCATTATAATTTAAAATAATATAATTATACATTTATTTTTTATCTGCTGGTTATAAACAAAGCCTATTTATTTACCACAATGAAGTCGAAGAATGGATAGCACTGACACTTTTCTCATCTCTATTCCTCTTCCTTTTATGGCCTTATATGATATACTTATTACCATTTGTCACAACCTGTTATTTTAAGGCATTTATCCCAACTTTCTACCTATTCATGTGAGGAGGCCGACACATCTACTCCAAACACTCCCCCTTCTCCACATCTATCCACTGTCTTGTTCTATATTTTGAAATGCATAGAATTTGTATTCTGGTAAATATAATCAAATCTCCCAGGAAATGTTTATAGGTTGATTTCCACTTTCAAGGCCAACATTATGGTTGTAAATTATTAATCTAGAAATGGAATGCTGAGTATGGGTCTGTAGAGTTGCATATGTAATTCTTCTATGTCATTATAATTCCACTTCCCAAATAATAGAGGTACCTAATAAAAACTTGGGAAAGAAGCATGAGGAAAAAGAAATTGTAAATAGTATTATTTAAATTGAGTTTTTATTAAATTGTCAACCTCTCACTAAGACAAGCTTAACTATTAAAAGGCAAACGACAACAGAATTATAACAGTAGCATCCCATCAAAGCCCATCAAACAAGAAAATTGCCAGATGAACAGAAGTTGGAAATTTGATTCTGAGTATCCTGTTAGTGTGGTCAGACATTTTCTTTCCAGAAATATTATCAATTTTTCCATATGCTGTCATTATTGTATTAAAAAGTTATTCATGTTTATAAAATATAAGAAGCAAATAAATAATAAAATTGTATTTTATATTTACCACTATATTTAACATTATTAATGGTCTTCATTTCTTTGAAAACTAA
>NW_007024938.1:0-1229 GCF_000164805.1 Carlito syrichta
AAAAAAAAAACCTTACAACTAAAACTTGAGAAATTTTTAGTAAAACAAAAATTCATATGGACTGTAGACTCTCTTTTGACATTTATAGTAAGGACTGACCCCTGTTATAGTAATAATTATGGAAAAGTTTTCTTACATGAGTTAATTTTATAATAAATGATGCTTATTTTACCCTTGCTACAAATACAGTTAAATTCCACCAGGGCAAACTGGTTATCACTTTGGAATTTCACTTTTGTATTATTGAAGTATCTTCTTCAGTTTCTTTCCTATATAAATTCTATGGCTGCATTTTCTGAACCACAAATTAGGGTATTTGTTTTGGCAAAATAATTTCTTCTGATGGGTAAACTTACTTATGTAAGCCTTGTAAAGATATAAAATAAACTATATATAGTTACAAGTTTAATTAATATTATAGAAAAAATAAATATATGATACAAAGACTTATAGAAAATTCTTGATATGTAGCTTAAAAATATTTAGAGGAAAGATTCTTATAAATGTCTCTGACATATGGTTTATTAGTTTACACAAAATAACACACTACCATAGACTGTGTGACTTAAACAACAGAAATTTATTTTCTCACAGTTCTGGGGCTGGAAGTCCAAGATCATGGTGGTGGCCAGTGTAGTTTCTGCTGAAACTTCTCTACTTGGCTAGCAAATGGTAGCTTTCTCGCTGTGTTTTCACGTGTTTTGTGTCCCTAGTGCCTCTTGTGTGTCTGAATTTTGTTTTCTTACAAAGATACCAGTCAAATGGAATTAGGGCCCATCCTAATGGCCTTATTTTAATTTAATTACCTCTTTGAAGACTCTATCTTCAAATACAGTCACATTCTGACATACCAAAGGTTAGGTTTTCAACATATGAATTTTGAGGGGACACAATTCAGCTCATATGGATTCTGCTGATCATTTGATAGATATGAGGATATTTTCATCACTACAATGAACTTATATTTAATTCTTAAATTTCTGTAGTTTCTTCCTGAATGTGATTTTGTTTTTTTTTTTTTTTTTTTTTTTTTTTTTTTTTTTTTGAGTTGGAGTCTCACTCTGGCACCCAAACTGGAGTGCAGTGGCCGCTCCCGGCCACCGCAACCTCCACCTGGTGGGCTCCGGCGATCCTTCCGCCTCAGCCTTCCGAGTAGCCGGAATTACAGGCGTGCGCTACCACGCCCGGCTGATTTTTTGATTTATTGTAAAGATGAAGTCTCGATGCCC
>NW_007024939.1:0-1003 GCF_000164805.1 Carlito syrichta
CATTGCTGTACTTATAAAACACACACACACACACACACACACACACACACACGCACACACACACGACATTTAGGTTATGGTTTCCTTCCAAGTCATGTATCCTAGAAAGAAAATATTCTTCAGAACATTTGAAATTCTTAACCACATTGCCAACAGAATATTCTGCCAACTCCTAAGCTAAAACTCAGGTCTTTCAAATATTTGTTTACTAAATAAAAATGAGACAAGATATTTTGCTGTACCTAGCCTGAAATAATTTAAATATGAGTTTTAATTACAGAATTTGTTGAATAAATCACAGACTAATGTAAAGCATATCTATCATTTAAAAAAAGAAATGTCCTTTCATTTTCACTTCCATTTTTATCCTGCTATTTCAGTTCCACCACTCTAAAGACAAACTAAAGAAAGCAGATAAGGAAGACACTTAGGTTACATCATATCCTTTTGCAAGATCTAGACATTTTTTTCTTTAATTTTCTGTGTGAACACTAGGACATCCATGAATCTTCACCCTTTATTGATGTGCCATAAAAGTGTCTATTTCAAAGTCTACTTTATTAAAGTATTTTTATAGACTGGCTTATCTATCCATTATGAGTATTGACTGCACAGATAATTATCAAGCTTGTGATTCTGCATTTTATTTTTTATTAACATATGAAGGATAATTTATTTATCAAACCAAATTTTACATGTATCACATTGCATCTCAGAACACAAATATAAGCACAAGTCACAGTTCTGAAATGAGAATTGCACAAAGGTAAGCACATTTGCCTTTTCTTATTAGCATCAATAGCTTTAATCAAGTTGGAAGATCTTATTTAAAATAAGTAACTATTTTGTCAGAAATTCCTGAGTTGTTGATTTCAAACTCTAGTAAATTAGTGTCACTGTTCCAATGGAAGCACAAAATTCACAATGTTCTAAAGAAAAATAATTGTGTATATTAATTTATATATATAAATTATATATATATATAATTCATATACAGGTGCCA
>NW_007024940.1:0-983 GCF_000164805.1 Carlito syrichta
AGTTTTTGTTTTGTTTTTCATATTTGAAGAAGGAATATTCAAATGTATGGTGCTTATCTAACACATTGAACATATATTTATTGAGTTATTGAGCAAAATGGACATAGATTCTGTCCTCATGGATTTGTGTCTAGCTAGAGGTATAAAGGGGAAAAAAAACAGTGCTACATAAATAGTTAATGCTGCGTGTGATGGAAGCTTAACAGGAGAACCTAACGACACCATTTACAATATGGCAGACAATGTCCCAGGAATTTTATACATATTTGTTCAAAAAACATTTATAGAATGCATACTTTATACCACTCTTAGGAGTAGAAGAGAAATAAAGATAGACAGACCAACAGAGAGTCACCGTACCTATGTGGTCACTCCACTCTACAGATGAAATAGAAGCTTGAAAAAGTTAGGGTTCTTTTCTAAAACCATATAGATAGTAAATTCATTGGGACTCCAACTGGATGTTTCACTCCACTATGCTGATTCCTCTAGTTCATTTCGACACTGAAGTTGGCCATTCTCGTTTAAGGACTCTTCAGGTGTGTTGTTGTTGCTGCTGTTGTTGTTGTTTGAGGCAGGCTCTCACTCTGTTGTCCAGCCTGGAGTGGAGCGGCACTATTATAGCTCATCACAGCCTCAAAATCCTGGTCTCAAGTGATCCTCTTGCTTTAGCCTTCTGAGTAGCTGAAACTACAGGCATATATCATTGCA
This sequence comes from Carlito syrichta, assembly GCF_000164805.1. Classification (NCBI taxonomy): domain Eukaryota; kingdom Metazoa; phylum Chordata; class Mammalia; order Primates; family Tarsiidae; genus Carlito; species Carlito syrichta. Next base: position 712 of record NW_007024940.1, read on the forward strand.
TCCAGCTAATTTTATTTTATTTTTTGTAGGACTCTTCTATTTCGGGGATTCGATATAGACAGTGTAAATGACACATGTCAGCACAAGAGTATTATCCAATTCTGGTGTTGTATTGTCCAAATGGCATAATGTCTACTTCTTATCATTATAAGGAAGCATCATGACAGAAAATAGACATTATGCCATTTGGACAACATATACACTAGCAAGTACCATGCAGCCATAAAAAAGAACATCATCATGTCTTTTGTAACAACGTAGATGCAACTGAT
>NW_007024941.1:0-1112 GCF_000164805.1 Carlito syrichta
CTAGCCGGAATTACAGGCATGTGCCACCATGCCCGGCTGATTTTTTGATTTATTGTAGAGATGAGGTCTCGCTGCCCAGGCGGGTCTCGAACCCGCGGGCTCAGGCCATCCACTCACCTCAGCCTCCCAAAGGCGCGGGATTACAGGCTGAGCCACCGAGCCCGGCCTCTCTAACTCTTTGTGTTATATTTTCTCAGCTTAATTTTGTTCTCCAGTTCTTAAAGTGTGCTTATTTGTTAATAGTCAATCCACTAAGATTTTATTTACAATTATTTTATTTTTACTTTCTAGAGATTTTTTCATATATGCTTAGTCTTTATTGATCTTTTCTCAATTATTTCTTCTTTTATGTCTTCAATTAATTTAATATGTATTCTACAGTCTCTATCTAAATGTTCTATTATGTGAAGTTCTTTGGGATTTTTCCTGTTGTTTGTTATGACTGCTGACTTTCATTCATGGTGCATTTTTCCTTTTGTGTTTTGTGATTTTTGGATTGTGCACTCATTTTCAGGAAGACTTTATTTTGGGACTTGGAGATGGTTCATGTTGAGGATATGTTCCTTCATTTGTTTCTGCCAGGTGACTTAGTAGATATCCTTTGCTTAGAATAATTTTTTAGTGTTAGAGTCTCACCTTGGGGCTTCTTGGATCACTTGGTTAATGTGTATTAGAACTCCAAACTCATGTGACAAAAGACCCATGTATACAAATTCTCAAAGAAGTCCATTTTTCCCGCCACCCAGAGACTTGGAGAGATAGTTAGGTTTCCTTGTGGTCTTCTTGTCCCCGTGGGTGGATTTCTACCTATTGTATCTTTTCACCAAAGGTATAACTTTTTAAAATCACTAATTTTATGTAGTGGAATCTCAGTACCAATGACTCACTTCATACAGGGCTAGCACCTTATATTTTGCCCTCTTGTGGTCATTAAAACCAAGGTCCCTTTTTCACTAAGTCTAGTCACTGGACCCAATCACCCCTTAAGGAATAGCTGCATTATATATATCTATTCACTGCTCTAATATGCACTCCATCCTTTGATTTTGACTCTTAACGAAACTAATTGCAAACTCCATTTTTAAAACTAAAACTCATGCTGAGTTATTCCA
>NW_007024942.1:0-975 GCF_000164805.1 Carlito syrichta
AAATAATTAAGATATTTATCCCCTTGGTTTTGTGTGTGTGTGTGTGTGTGTGTGTGTGTGTGTGTGTGTGTGTGTGTGTGGTAAGTAATATTACTTTCTTAGCAAATTTTAAGTGTAAAATACAGCATAATTAACTGTAATCACCACACTAAGTGGAATTGAGGACAGAAAAACAAATACTGTCTGATCTTACTTATACGTGGAATCTAAAGAAGTTGAACTTATAGAAGCAGAGAATAGATTGATAGTTACTGGGGACAAGGGAAGGACATGGAGATAAGGATATGTTAATCAAAGGAACTTTTTGATTATTGATTGCTCTTTCTTTCTCTGACGTTTGAAACTTCTCTTTTCCTATATTTTTCCATTGACATTTAAATATGCTCAAGTCTCTTAAAGATTTTAAAGTCATATTTAAGCAAAAATATTATTTCTACCACTGTGGATCTGTTATTCTTCAGAGTCTTACTTTTTACATTTCTTTTTCTTTCCTTTTCTTTCTTTTCTTTTTTCTTTTTTTGCACTTACTGGTATCAATTTACCTTCTCCAAATCTTTTCTGAATTCACATTGATGTGACTTCTAAGTGCTTCACTGTCCACAAAAAGCTCTTGCTAAAATAAATAAGAAACTCTCTGTTGACAAATTCAAATGAAGTTATTCAGTTTTTATTTGTTTGTGTGTGTGTGTTTTAAGAAAAATCACTACAGGTGATCACTGTCTCATGGAACAGTCTTTGACCTTGACTTCTGTAGTACTACAATTCTCAGATTTTCTTCCTTCATTTCTGTTCACTTTTAATATCTCATTTGCAGACTGAACTTTCTTTGCCAGCTATTGAAATTCAACATTTCCTTATTCCTAGGACTCATCTTCTCTTCTACTTTTTCTCATTTATCAACTACTTTGTCATCTGTATTTAATATGACATCAAAAATCTACACTTTTAGCTTTAACCTCTCCTCTGATTTTGAGA
>NW_007024943.1:0-1012 GCF_000164805.1 Carlito syrichta
GAAAAGAAAATCGACCATCTTTGAGTGACAATGTCAGTGGGATAGAATGTGTCACTGGATAATGGTCTCCTGCTGCTACATAAATGCCAAGGCAAGCCAAGGGTATCTATGGAGAAAAAGTTTAAATTAAGCTAAGATTTTTATTTTTCAATGAAAAAGAAACTGAATCTATGGTCAGCTATCACTTCTATAGCTTATGCTTGATATGGATTTAATGAATGCACAAATGATGTTCAAGGCTAACTATGATAGTCAAGTCATCCATTCTTATGTAAATCCAATCATCTGATTGACTTAAAAACTTAAATTCTTGTACATTTAAGCAAAGTAAATAAGATTAGTTTGTCAGAAATGAAACACTTCCCTAAATGTCATATTTTAACACTTAGTCATATTCTATTAGATTATATTAGGCACTTTTGAAATCTGCATGAAATCTGTGTTTTTATAGTCTAGAAGTTTGATAAATAATATACATCTAAAAACTACACTGGTGAACTTATTCTATAGTAAAAGGTATTAGATATATATCATTGAAACACTGTAACTTCTCAAACAAAATTTAATTTATATTACTTATGCTTTGTATTATGGGAAAACACAAAAATCTTGATAATTATAATTATTGGAGAAGAAGTTCCAAATTAAAAAATCTACTTAGAAGGTATCTGTGATATATATTGGGTAGTATAGTGGCATTACCCAATTTTCTTTCCCTGAAATTGGCAAGAAAGTCATACTATAAGTTTTATATACAACCTTCTAAGATTGAATTTGCTCTGTAGGGGAAGCAGTGAAATGAAATACAGATAAGTAACATATAATATATTATCCAATTAGAAGTAATGTGTAAGTCTAGGTAACACATTTCCTTAGAACACCCTAGAAGAAATTATCCTGAAATGTGCTGAGATGTAGCCCATTCTGAGTCTTTTTCTGGTGGCAGCCATTAAAGAAGAAATTTATATAATTTGTAACCATAAATATATGGATAAATAAAAAAACTATTTTG
>NW_007024944.1:0-965 GCF_000164805.1 Carlito syrichta
AACAGTGGTCACACCTCCTTCCTGTCTTCATAGACAAGGTAGAGGATAGTGTTGGTATGAGGCAGTTCCCACCACCCCTGCACATGCTGGTACCAGAACCCATGGGACACCTCAGAAAGGACACAGGTTGATAATTGTTTTAGCTAGTTGCCCCTTGCCTCCACCCCCTTCCTCCCTTCAGAGTCAGGCCCACCTTCTCCGGCCATGAACTTCTCCAGGAAGCTGTCCCAGGTGCCAGGCTCAGGGTGTACCTTGGCCATGCAGTAGTAGGAGACGGCCACATCCTTTGCATTGCGCGTGACATAGACCACCAGCAGTGGAAGATGGCCCCATCCCTAGCACCATCACCACACAGCACGCCCCACACCAGATTGTCTGATTGTCTCTTGGTTTGGCAAAGGAATAAGCAACCTTTAGGCTGGCTTGCTTGAGATCTCACAGTACAGGTATAACTGCGCTGGGATTTGAACCCTGTTCTGATACCAAAGTCCTGGCTTTTCCCTGGAACCATATCTTATACTAGTTTAACATCCATCAGTGCCATCACACCCACATTTAAAGCAAGGCATGCCAGGTTCCCACCAGCTGCCGCCTCAGGCTTAGGGGGACCTAGACCCTGCCATTCTCAGTTCTGAAGAGTCTCACTTTCCTGGCCATCTGACTCTCTCCAGAGCAGAAGGCAGGTGATACCTCCCATGTACATGAGACAAGGCTGGAAGTGAGGAGATCTTACCAGAAAAACAGTCCACAAGCTGGGATGACCCTGGAACCTCCTTCCTGGCTCCCCTTGCCACTTACCTTGACCTTCTGATCCAACAGAGTTGGAGGGAGCATGGCCAGGGGCAGGTGTGTCTTGATGAGCCACGGGGCCAGTGTATCTTGCAGTTTCCATACTTGAGCCATGGGATGGGAAAGGTCTAGTGATTTGGAGTCTCAGTCCTTCCTTCCTCCCCTGGCACTCCCCT
>NW_007024945.1:0-971 GCF_000164805.1 Carlito syrichta
AAAGTTTACATTCAGACAATCAGGAAAGCATGTGTCTCAGGCAGTCATATCCTATTCTAGGCATGATCTTCTGACAGCTCCAGAATTACAGAATTAGCCAGAATTAGCCTCTGTGGGGCCTCATCTAAACTCCAGATGCAATTAAGTACAGCAAATGTTGCATATTCTCCCTGTGTGATTTAATTCAGGTATTTGTCCCAGATGGTATAGCCAGTTATTCAGCTGCTTAAAGACAGGAAATTGGGCTCAATGATTTCTAGAGGTCCCTATAATTCAATATTATGAATTAGTATTTCATATAACTTTGGAGCTATCACCAAGAAGATAATTGTGTTTGGGATTATATATAACACAGCCAAAAAAGATCACCTTGAGATAGAACCTTAAGAAACAGACAGAATAAGGCATAAATTCAGTCAATGAAGGCCATAATTAAAATAATATAAACTAGCTATTATGGAAAAAAAATGTGAGGAAGCAGATTAAGAAATAAAATTAAAAGAGATGCAAATTATCTGTACTACAACTGATATCTTACTTTAAAATGAATGACAATCATTATTAACAATAACAATTGTTATTATTGTTGTTGCTATTTTAACACTGGTCTAAATAACAAACTCACTCTAAGTATTTTCTTAGTGTCAGATACTTGGGGCTTTTGTTCTGTATGACAGGTCAGTTTCTGGGTATAGGATTACATACTGCACCATCCTTACAGTTTTGAAAATATTTAATTAGTGTGACTGCTCCAATTTGGTGTTTCTCAGTGTGGTCTTCACATATCTGCCTCTGGGTGGGACTCCAAAATCTGAATTTTTAACAAGCTTCCCCACGCAATTCTGATACACATACGAGTCTGAGAGTCACTACTGTAGACTATTCATGCCTGTGACCTCCTAGTCTTTAGAATGGTCCCTATCTTAGCTGAAAGAAGTCATTGCATCCTTTTTCACTCTTGGCTGGTTCAC
>NW_007024946.1:0-945 GCF_000164805.1 Carlito syrichta
AGAGAAAAAATTTTAAACAATATATAAAAGCACTAATCTTGAAGAAAAATATATACACATTAAAAATAAGAGCTTTTGTTAATCAAAAAATGCCATAAAGAACTAGTGGAAAGATAATGTATGGAATGGGAGAAGACATTGCAGCACATGTAAATGACAAAGAACTTCTATCCACATTACACAAAGAATTCCACAGATCAATAAGAAAAAGGCCGGTAGCATAATAGAAAAAAAATGCAGAAGATTTTAATAGGCTCTTCACAAAGGAAAAAGATGAAGTTGCCAGTAGACATGAAAAGATGTCAGTCTCATTAGCAATCAGAGAGATGAAACTAAAAGCCACAATAAGATACTACATATCACCAAATTGCCAAAAATGTAAAAACCTGGCAGCACCAACTGTTGGGGAGATAGGAACTCTCATGCCCTGCTGGTGGAAATCATAAATCATTGTTATTTGGGGGAAAAGGTTTTGGCATTTCCTAGCAAACTGGAAAATGTTTATACCCTATAACCCACCCAGCAATTCTACTCATTGGGTGTATCACCAGAGAATCTGTGGACATACATGCCAGGAGGTATAGACCAGACTCTTTAAAATGACATTGTTTATAAAATCCAAACAGCAAAATAGGTAAATACATTATACAGTCAAACAAGGGAATATTGAAATGAAAAGAAATGAACTAGAGTATAAACAAAGACATGAACAAATTTTGTCAACACAGCATTGAATAAAAACAGTGAGACACACAATATTATCTCATTCACACACAGTTCAAAAACAGGTAATATTAAATCACATTCTTTGAGGATGTACATGCATAGATGATAAAAAGTCTTTTTTAAAAAGCAAAGAAGTGCTTTCCACAAAAAATCAGTTAATAGTTTCTTCTGATATGGTGCAAAAGAAATGTATGATTGAGAAAGATATGGGGTGCTTTG
>NW_007024947.1:0-943 GCF_000164805.1 Carlito syrichta
AAAAAAATGGAATTGTTGCAAAGCATTTAATATTGACTTACTGATAAGCTCTCAAGATTTGAACCATAAATCAGGAATATCCCTGACTTATAGGGAAAACTTCAGGAAAGATTCTTTGAATAGGCAAATTTAGCCTGACTGCATTCACTACTCGGCTTACCCAAATAACTAGTAAGTTAAAAATCAGTTTTTCCCAGCGCACCCAACAGTTGAGATCTGTTTTGACAAAGAAGATGATTAAAGGATAATCTTAACAAGATTGTAAGGCAAAACCAGGTAATGAAACAAAATATCAGTAGAGTTAAAAGAGTATTGTTTTAGTAATTAAACATGATTTGAATATTGTTTTAAGACATCACATTGCAAACACATATGACTAGAAACAAACTAAAAGCACTATTCTGGAATTTCAATTACGTACCTTAAAATTTTAACTCTGCGTTTACTCTTCTGAATTTCCATCTTTTTTTCTCTCCATAATTCAGAGCACCTATGGGTCTATTTTCAAGTTTACTAGTCTTTATTTTAAACTAATCTGCTGCTAAAAACATCCATTGAATTTTTTCCATAGATTTGATGAACATATACCATATTGATTTAATATCTTTACAATACTAAGTTATGCTACTAAAGAAAACATTTTCAAGTTGCTTGTGTTCCATTTTTCTCCTCCCTCTAAAAGCAAAATTAACTTTTCTTCTTTTTTTTTCTCCTCAAACCTAGCAAGGTGGGTATCCAAGACAAACAGTGGAAAAGAGCTAGTGAGTGCCTCTCTCATGGACAAAATCTCTTCAGGAGATTATCTGGAAGATGACACTGAAGTTCATCAGAAAAGTATGTAGGATCACTAAGAGCAAAGACACTGAAGTTTATCAGAAAAGTATGTAGGATCACTAAGTCTAGTCCCAGACACTTACAGACCAGGCCCTGGCACAGAACCAGG
>NW_007024948.1:0-4233 GCF_000164805.1 Carlito syrichta
TATGAATTTATCACATGACTCAAGATATAGAGCATGAATCAAGATCTAGAGCCCCCTAGCTCTCTTGGGTCCCCACTAAGTCAAACCCCCAAAGATAACTATAATTCTGACTTCTGTCACCTGAGATTATTTCTGCCTGTTTTTTGACTATCATATAAATAGAATCATTCAGCATGGACTATTTCATGTCTGACTTTTCCCCTCAATATCATGTATTAGAGACTTGCCGTGTCTTTGTGTGTACCCACGATTCATTTTATTCTATTACTGTGTATTATTTACTATGTGACTATATCACAATTTATTTATCATGCCTCTGTTGATGGTTTGGCATCAGAACCTCTTTTCTTCAACAGAATATCACCCTGCTCAGGGAAAATGTGAATGTAGTAAATGATGCTATCAAAATCTGTGCCAAGAAACTTATTTTTTTTTCCCCAAGGGAGGAAAATTAATTTAATGGACTCTATTGCAGAAACCCAAGCATTGCTCCTTTCGAGTTGAGTAAGATAGCTACTATCTCTAGGGGGTGGAAACATGTATACAATGGCAGACGTCGCATCTGTAATTAAGATGTAAGGACTCTTTTTAGTACTACACAGCCATAAAAAAGAACAAAATCATGAATTTCACAGCAACCTGGATGAACTAGAGTCTATAATACTGAGCGACCTCTCACAGAAACAAAGACCGAGTATCACATGCTCTCACTCATATAGTGGACCTTGAACATCCAATACAATACTGTAAGAAAATGACTGACAGTGGTGGGAAAGTATGGTGGGGAGGCAGATGGGATTAACGGTAGTAAATATCTGTCTGGGGGTGGGGAAACACCTTTTATTAACAAGGGTGCCTAAACGAAACGTAGTTGTATACCTAACCCTTAACTGTACCCCATAATATCATAATAATAAATATTGATTATATATATATATATATATAAAGAACTAGGGACATGGTTAGAAACAGGGTTGTTAGGTTTAAAATTTGGATTGTAAGATTATGGCTATGACTAGAATTAGGCATATGTATAGGGTAGAGCTAGGTTTAGTTTCAGGGTAAACTTAGAGCCAAAATTAGATTTAGGATTACGGCAGAGTTGGTGCTTTCATTAGCATTATGGATAGTGTTAGGTTTAGTTTCTGGAGTATGGCTTGGGTTAGAATTATGTTTAGGATTAGAGCTATTGGTAGGGTTGGGTAAGACCACTGCATGTGTCAGTTTTAAGGTAGCTTTAGGGTTTGAGTTTAGCTGGGGTTAGAGTTAGGGTTTTGTTTTTCTGTTTTTGTTTTTCCTTACTTTAAAATTTTATTTAATTATAGAGATGTGGAGTACAAATGGAAATTAACTGCATAAGTAGACTGCATACAGTTGAAGTTTGGGATTCTAACTGACCCTCACTCCTCCTGGTAGCAGACCAGGTTCTCTTTGTGCTATAATGTGTCTTCCACCTTCCTACTTCTCTTCCTCCCCAGCAGTGCCCAGTGATTGCTGATCTCTCCCTTGTGCTAGTGTGACTAGTTTTCAGGACCCCCTTATGAATGAGAACGGGCAGCGTTCAATTCTCTGCTTCTGTGATAAATTACTCTGATGGTCTCTAACTTCATCCAACTAGCTGTGAAGTTAAGGATTTTGTTCTTCTTTATGGCTGTGTAATACCTCATCATGTATATGTACCACATTTTCTTTATTCACTGCACTTTCAATGGGCATTATGGTTGGTTCCATGTTTTTGCTACCGTGAATAGTGTGGCAATAAGCAAGCATGTGCAGGAGTCTTTTTTGGGGAACAATTTGTGTTCCTCTGAGTATATTCTGAGGACAGGAATTGCTGGAACATATGGGACGTCAATTTTTAGTTATTTTTGAAATCACCACACTGCTTTCCATAGAGGTCAAACTAGCTTGCAATTTCACCAACAGTGTAGAAGCATTCCTTTTTTTCTGCACCCTCACCAACATCTGTTGTTTTTTAACTAATTAATGATAGCCTTCCTTACTAGAGTTAGGTAGTGTCTCATTGTAGTTTTGATTTGCATTTCTCTGATGATTAGTGAGACTGAGCATTTTTGTGTGTGTGTTGGCTGCTTGCATGTCATTCTTTGAGAAGTGCCTTTTCTTGTTCTTTGCCTACTTTTTTCTGGTTGTTGTTGGAGTCTCACTCCATCTCTCAGGCTGAAGTGCAGTGGCATGCTTACGTCCATCCCAGCATCAACCTGCTGGGCTCTGGTGATGCTTCCGTCTCAGTCTTCCAAGTACCATACCCAGTTTACTTTTTTGATTTATTGTAGAGACGAGGTCTCACCAAGTTGCCCAGGCTGGTCTCAAACCCCCAGGCTCAGGCAACTCCTTCACCTCGGTCTCCCAAAGTGCTGGGATTACCAGCTGAGCCACTGCACTACTTTTCTGGCTAATTTTTTAATTTTATTATAGAGGCAAAGTCTCACTTGCCAGGCTGGTCTGTCCGCTTCTTTTTAAATGGGATTGTTTGATTTTTTTCTTTCATTTTGTTTGAGTTCCTTGTGAATTCTGGATGTTAGACTTAGATGCATAAGTTGCTAATATTATTCCCATTTTTGTGGGTTGACTCCTTACTCTCTTTAGTTTTAATATGTATTTTTTATTTCAAAATTGTTGGGTACAGTTAAAGGTTAGGTATATAAATATCCATTGTGTAGTTACCCTTGTTGATGAGGTGTGCCCCTCCATCCCCAAACAGGTATTGACTACTGTTAATCCCACCTCCCTTCCCCTCCCTGCCCCACCATAGTTTCCCGCAACTGTCAATCCTTATCTTATAGTATTACAATAGTTGTTCAAGGTCCACTTATGAGTGAGAACATGTGATACTCAGATAATTGTTTCTGTGAGAGATCACTCAGCATTATAAACTCTAATTCCATTCAGGTTAGTGTTAGTATTAGGGTGAAAGATAGGGTTGAGTTTAGAGCTAGGGTTATGATTAGGGTTAGGGTTAGGGTAGGGTTAAGGTTAGAGTTAGGGATAGCACTAGAGCTACGGTTAGGGTTAGTCATAATAATAAGGTTAGGGTTGTATAGTTTTAGGGCTAAACTTACAGTTAAAATTAGAGTAGGATTATAGTTAGGGTCAGAGTTTTTGTTAGGATTTCGTGTAGTATTGGTTTTGTTTTATGTATACAACTTGGGGAGAGTTACTGTTAGGATTATAGCTTTGGAAAAGGTTTAGGTTAAATTTAGTGGTAGTGCTGGTTTTAAGGCTAGGATTAGTGATTTGGTTAACTACAGTTTAGGTTAAGATTTGGGATAAGATTAGGACTAGAATTTGTTTAGGGATTAAGATTTCAATTAGGCACATGGCTGCAACTAAAGTTGGTGTTGAGTTTAGAGCAAAATCATAGAGTTATAATCATAATTAGAGTTACAATTATGGTTAAAGTTATGGTATTTGTTAGGGGTAGGGCTAGTATTAGGTTTACATTTATTTAAATGTCTTATACTAATTAAACAGTTTTTGTTAGAGTTATGGTTAGAGTTAGTGTTAAGTCTTGTGCTAGTGCTAGTTTTAGAGTTGCTTTAAGATTTAGGTTAGTTGCAACACCTATTAAATTACTAACAGCATTTTTCTCGGACCTGAAAATGACAATACAGAAATTTGTATGGAAATGTGATACCCTCCATTTGTTTCATTTGCTGAGGGTTGTGTTGATGATTAGTGTTCTTTTTTGTTTTCATATAAATTTCTTTACTGTTTCCAGGATTGAGAATAGTGATGTTGGTAATTTGGTGGATATTACCTTGTATCTGTAACTTGTTTGGGGTAGGATGGACATCTTGACAATGTTGATTCTTTCAATCCATGAGCATCGAATTTTTTTTATTTGTTTGGTCATCCTTGATTTCACTGAACTGCATTTTATAGTTCTCTTTGTGAAGGTTTTTCACTTCTCTGGTTAGGTGGATGTAAAGTTATTATTATTATTATTATTATTGGTAGTAGTAGTAGTAGTGGTAGTAGTAGTGGCTATTGTGAATGGGATAGTGCTTTTTTTTAATCAATATTTTTTATGATGATGTTGTGGGGTACAGTTAAGTGTTAGGTATACAAATACATTTCATTCAGGCACCCTGTTGATAAGATGTGTTTCCCCATCCTCAGACAGATATTTGTTACCGTTAATCCCATCTCCCTCTCCTCCCCCATAGTTTCCCACTACTGTCAGTCATTTTCTTATAGTATTACATTGGATGT
>NW_007024948.1:4375-4655 GCF_000164805.1 Carlito syrichta
GTGCAGGTATCTTTTTTATAGAGTGATTTGAGTTCTTCAGGGTATATTCCCAGTAGGGGGATTGCAGGGTCATATGGGAGGTTGATATTTACAACTTTTAGGAATCGCCACACTGCTTTCCACAGAAGTTGCAGTAGTTTACACTCCCACCAACAGTGTAGAAGTGTTCTCTTTTTGCCAACCCTCTCCAGCAGCTGTTATTTTTTGAGTTGTTGATAAATACCATTCTGACTGGAGTTAGGTGGTATCTCAGTGTGGTTTTGATTTGCATCTCCCTGAT
>NW_007024948.1:6033-7025 GCF_000164805.1 Carlito syrichta
ATTTTTGTCCATTCAGGAGTATGCTGGCTGTGGGTTTCTCATAGATGGCTTTTACTATTTTGAGGTTTGTTCCCCGCATGCCTTGGTGTTCGAAGGTTTTTATGAAGAAGGGGTGCTGGATTTTATCAAAAGCTTTTTCTGCATCTAATGATATAATCATGTGGTATTTGTTTTGACCTCTGTTGATGTATTTAATTGCATTTATGGTTTTATGAATCTTGAACCAGGCTTGCATCCCAGGAATGAAGCCTACTTGGTCATGATGGATGATTTCTGAGATGTATTGTTGAATCTGGTTTGCTAGGATCTTGTTGAGAATTTTAGCATCTATGTTCATCAAAGATATTTGACTGTAGTTCTCTTTCTTTGTTGGATCTTTACCTGGGTTGGGTATCAATGTGGTGCTGGCTTCATAAAATGATTTGGGGAGAGTTCCATCTTTTTCAGTCGCCTGAAATACTTTCAGTAGGATTGGTATCAGCTCCTCCATAAATGTCTTGTAGAATTCTGCTGGAAAGCCATCTGGACAAGGGCTTTTTTTTGTAGGTGGTTTTATAATTACGTAGTCGATTTCCTTGGTTGGTATTGGTCTATTTAGGGTCTCTATTTCTTCTCATTCCAGCCTAGGTAGGTTGTGTGATGTTAGAAAGTCCTCCATTTCCTTAAGGTTTTCAAGTTTGTTTCCATACGAGTGTGCGTACTAGAACTAATGATCTTTTGTATTACTTCAGGGTCAAATGTGACTTCATCTTTTGTGCTTCTGATTGTGTTTATTTGGTTTTTTTCTCGTTTTTTCTTGGTGAGTCTAGCTAGGGGATCATCGATCTTGTTTATCCTTTCAAAGAACCAGCTTTTTGCTTCGTTGATTTTTTGTATTATCTTTTTGTCTTCTATGTCCTGGATGTGGGCTTTTATTTTTGTGATCTGGATTCTTCTGCTGAAATTAGGGTTTTTGTGGTCTTGCTTTTCCAGCTTCTTTAGGTGGCTTGTTA
>NW_007024949.1:0-935 GCF_000164805.1 Carlito syrichta
AGCCTCTCACCTTTCAGGAGGGAGTAGTGGACCTCAGCATTGGCTCCCCGGTCAGCATCTACGGCTCGAACCTGCAGAAGCTCCGTGCCAGGGGCTGTGGTGTCAGGAACACTGGCCACATAATGGAGCTGGGTGAAGCGGGGTGGGTGGAGGTTTTCATCCTCCACGTGGATGGTCACCCACACGAAGTTCCTCTGGATGGGAATCTCCTGGTCTCGGACCTGTGGGCCCAACAGGACAGCAGGGTCAGTGGAGCGGTGAGTGGAATGGGAGGAGGCAGGTTTAGATCAAGGTCAATGAAGTGGAATGCCAGTGAAAAATATGCCCAACTCTAGCTAACTCTCTGTATTCTTTTATTTATTTATTAGAGATGAGGTCTTGCTCTGTTGTCTAGGTCAGAGTACAGGGCATGATTATATCTCCACAGCCTCTATTTCCTGGACTCAAGCAATTCTCTTGCCTTAGCCTCCTGAGTAGCTAGGGCTACAGACACATACATCATACCCAGCGAATTTTCTTCAGTATTTTTTTGTGGAGATGTGTCTCCTTATGTTGCCCAGGCTGGTCTTGAACACATGATCTCAAGTGATCCTCCAGCCTTGGCCTCCCAAGGCGCCAGGATTTATTCTTTTAAGTCTTTCTCTACTTTATGCTCTTTCTTCCTTTGCAAAAAGCTTAGCTATGCAATGGGTAATTCCACTTCAGGCGTAAGGTAGAGATAGGCAGAGAAGCAACATTTCCCTAAATAGGTCTCAGAGAATATTAACTCTCTTTAAGACGAAGAAAAAATATATATGGTCAAGTAAAATTAGGGAGCACTGAATGAAATGAAGTTAACCAGTTTTCTTTGCTACAGGACTTCTCAGGGCCTTTTATACACACACACACACACACACACACACACACACACACACACACACACACACACACACACA
>NW_007024950.1:0-934 GCF_000164805.1 Carlito syrichta
CAAAGAATGAAAACTATAGACCAATATCTTTTATTTACATAGACACAATCTTCAACAAAATACTAGCAGATCAGATTCAGAAACATATAAAATGTGTTGCTATACACATGACCAAGTGGGAGTTATCCTAGGAATGCAAAGTTGATTTTGCATCCACTATATTAAAATTAAGGACAATCATATAATTGGCTTCTGAGATGCCAAAACCTTAGATTTAGATGCCAAAATCTAACACAGTGTTATAATAAAAATCCTCAACAATCTAGCAACAGAAAGGAATTACTTCACACTGATAAATGGCATCCATGAAAAATCCACAGCAGAGAGACAGGCAAGACAGCCACAGAACTGGTCGCAGTGTGAGAGTCTCTGCAAAAGCAAGTGTCCATAAAAACTGTCTGCGTGAGTGGGTGTGTGCTGGTGGGTGACTGAAAGTCCAACTGAAAGGAAACTCAGGTTCAAGCACCCAGAGGAGACTGCAACACACCACTGAAAGTCCAACTGAAAGGAGACTCAGGCTCTCCTCCAGAGGAGACTGCAACACACCACTGTCCTGAAATGGAGCGCTTTGCAGTGGGCAGGATTGCCCACCATTCTTGGAGGTCTCCTGGGAGGAGACAGCAGAGACCAGCCACCATTTTCTCTGTCCCAGGACAGGCAGAGAACTGTATTGCATCACCCAGTTCTGTCCTGCCTCCAACCTGAGACCCAGAAGCTATCTACGCACCCCTCTGGGATCGACCATAGGACACAAAGAGACAGACGCTCCTCCCCCAGGCTGGACCAGGCACAGACATGTGTGATCTGGGCAAGAGACTTGGCAGTGGCAACAGCACAGTCCGGTGAGTTGGGATCTGATTCTCCCTCCTCCCACAGCAGTCCACAGAGCCTCTGACCCTCGCTGAGAGCAACTGCTCTGAGAGCAGAGGGGACA
>NW_007024951.1:0-938 GCF_000164805.1 Carlito syrichta
GGTCCAACAACTATGGAAAACCATATGAGATTTCTCACACAAATTAAAAGTAGAACTACCATATAATCCAGCAATCTTTCTTCTGGGTACATAGTCAAATGAATTAAAATAAGGTTGTCAAGGAGATATTTGTATCCCCATGTTCATTACACAGTTCTTTAGACAATATATGGAAACAACCTAAATGTCTACTGACAGAGAACTGGTTAAAGAAATTGTGTTATATACATATACCGCCTCAGCCTTAAAAAAAAAAATTCCGCCATTTGTGACAGCATGAAAGAAACTTGGGGACATTATTCTCAGCTAAATAAGTTTGTTATTGAAGAAAAAATATGGCATGATTCCTCTCATATAATCTATCTCAAATAGTCAAACTTAACGAAGTAAACAGTAGAATGATGGTGTCCAGAGTTTGCAGGGGAAGAAAATGGAAGAGTGTGGCTATACATTTTAGTTATGCTAGATGAATAACTACAGAGATCTGCTGTGCAACATAGTACCTGTAGTTAGTGATACAGTATTGTGTACTTTCAAATACGTTAAAAGGGTAAATTTCATGTCAAAGGTTTTACACCTAACACAACCCCCCCCACAAGAATACAAAAAATTTTTTGTAGATGAGGGATATATTTGCTATCACGATTGTGCTTATAGTATAACAGGTATATGCATATGTTCCAACCATCAAAATGCATACCTTAAATGTCTGCAATTTTAGATCAGTCATACTTCAGTAAAGACTCAAAACAAAATGAGATGAGCTTTTATTTCTAACAGGGCATTTAAATCTACCATGCTCTTCAGATGTTTTGACCATTTGGGTCCGGGACGTTTTAATTATATATTGTAATCTGATTGTCAATTTTGCAAAGATACACACAAAGGTTTGCTTTTGATTAGAATGACCTTTCACCTGTGTATCAATTTAAGAAGTA
>NW_007024952.1:0-944 GCF_000164805.1 Carlito syrichta
CAATCTCCTTATTTTAAGGTCAGTTTATTAGCAACCTCCATCCCCTTTGCTAAATAATCTAGCAGACTCCCGGATAGTAAGTACGGGGACATAAGTATTTCAGCAGGGTCATTACTTTTTCTAACACATTGGTTTTTAAAATAATTCTGAGTTGGAAAGCATTAGTTCAATATTTCCATTTTATAAAGATATGCATTTTTCAACATTGTATTTATACTATGAAAAGTGTAGATTGTATAATAATGATGTGACTTTTAAAGGAATTGAGAAGATTTTTAAGGAATGTTCCTTAATAAAAAGATGATACTGAAGAAATGTTTTAAGAGCTTTATTAGACTAGTATAATAAAGCCACAATAAATTGAATTTGGAGTGTGTGTGTGTGTGTGTGTGTGTGTGTGTGTGTGTGTGTATGTGTGTGTGTGGAAAAGAGAGATGGAAGCACACAGAAACAGAACAAGAATGAAGAATGATACAGAGAATATGATACCATGATATTTGGCAAAAATATTTTTTCATAAAATCATTTTCTGTTTAAGATCATATTTTTCCTTTAAAATCTCTCAGAGATTTCTCTGGAAAGGATTTGTTTAGACAATTTCCTTTAATTTAAAAGTCACTGTTGCAAATTTCCCACGAATGATAATGTCTGTGCTGAAATTATATACCTCCCTTCTTTCTCATTGCATTTTCTCTTTCCTGTCTGTTACACCATCATACCATTGAGCTAAAAACCAATAATTTTCCATCTCAAAGTGTTTTTTGTTAAGAGAATATTAACGGGAACTATTTTCTTACTCTCACTTTCCTGTTCAAATTGATTTGTTGTATTACATTATCATGTAGTTGCCTTATGTACTTTTTAATAGAATGTGCTATGCTGTACTTCCAACACTTTTTTCCAGAGTCCATATTTAAAACAACAAACACAATACTCCTTTCCAA
>NW_007024953.1:0-908 GCF_000164805.1 Carlito syrichta
ATGCTGGGGTGGCCGTGGGTGTGCCACTGCAATCTGGCCTGGACGACAGAGTTGATGCTGACTAAAAAATAAAAGAAGAAATATCAAATTGTACCCCATGAATATGTACAATTGTAATGTGTCAATAAAAAAGCGAAAAATAAGCCAGGCTGTCCCAGCAACTTGGGATGCTGAGGCTGGAGGATGGCTTGAGCCCAGCAGCTTTAGTCCAGTGTAGACCACATAGTGAGACCCTGTCTCTAAAAAAATAATAAGTAAATAAAATTGTAAAAGAAAAAAAGATTAATAATTTTTTTCTTTCTAATGCCAAGCTCTTTATTTATGTGAACAAGATTTGTCAGCATGTGCAACTATAAAATGAAAAATAGGGAATTATTGATGCTGAACCCTGTGCCATTTTATCACTAAATACTATACATTAAAGGGCAATGAGTTAATCATTTTAAGCCCTATGCATCTCATTTAACAGTGAATGTCAAATAAAATTATACTTTTTATGTTTTATAGTTATCAAAATCTGTAATATACTTATATCAAGGTCAAGATACTGGTACTTTCTTTTTTCTTTTTCTTTTTGCTCATAACGACTTTATTCTTAATAGCTGAAAACTGTGAACAACTCAGATAGTAGACTAGACATAATAGGTACGGTCACACAATAGATGATACAGCAATGAAAGTAAAATACAGCAATACACAACAATGTCAATGAAACTAATAAAGAAAACATTGAGCACAAAAAGCCAGGCACAACAGAATACATTCTTTTTTTTTCTTCTATTAATTTTTATTTAAAATTGTGGGGTACAATTCAGGTCTAGGTATACAGATATTCACCATGCAGGTACCCTTATTGATGAGGTGTGCCCCCCCTTCCCCAGGCAGATATTGATTACTGTCAATCCCAC
>NW_007024954.1:0-1480 GCF_000164805.1 Carlito syrichta
AAAAAAAAAAAAAAAAAATTACCACTTGGTCAAGCATTTTATGAAATCAGTTAATTAAATTTTTGTCAGCATCTCTCCTATGAGTCCTCTTGTTCTTTGAGTTCAGTCTGGACACAGTTCCAAAACTGTAGCAGTCTCATCGTGCTAAGAATTCTCTTCAATCCGTGCCAGAACTCTCCTTGCTACACACTCACAGATGGCAAACACACTGCTGGATGCCGTGTCTTTTCTTTGTTCATTTTACTTATTCTACTTGGAAAGTATGTTCTAGTAGCCTCTTGAAATGAGATGTAAGGTAGGTCCAGATTTTTCAAAACCTTATATCATGTGGAAAATGATTTGGGATGATTTTTTTCCAGAGTTTTTATGGCTTTGTGTCATTGTCTTCTAATTTTAATTTATACCCACATTCCTTTGTATGTGAGTTTTTATCATTTAGCATTTTTCCTTATCTCTAGTATTCTAACATTTTGACGGAATGCATACCAATCTGTGCTTGTTTGGCTTCAATTTTTCTAGGTAATTGGTGAGTTATTTTATTCCACTTCTTCAAACATTTCCCTAACTTTGTGGCCATATAGTTGTCAAAGAAAAATGGTATGTATTCAAGGTGTACAACATGATGATTCGATGTATGTATACATTGTATGATTACCATAATCAAATTAACTAACACCCCCATCACCATCTGTAGTTACCACTTTGTGTGTGTGAGAAAACGTAAAATCTGTTCTCCTATCCAAATGTTTCTGAGTTATTTATTTGAAAATTTCCTTTCCTTCATTTCTTTTCTTCCTCTGCATCCCCATTAATTGTGTATTAAACTTCTTAAATCAATACTCTCATTTATTTATTATTTATTTATTTATTTATTTATTTATTTATTGTAGAGATGAGTTCTCGCCAAGTTGCCTGGGCTGGTCTTCAACCCGCGGGCTCAGGCAATCCACTCGCCTCAGCCTCCCAAAGTGCTGGGGTGACAGGCTGAGCACTGTGCCCGGCCAAATCAATCTTCTTAAAATTAACCTTCTATTATATTCACTTATTTTTTTTCCCATTTTCTTGGATATTTCCTTAATTTCTAACATTTTCTCTGCAACACATATTTTGTTTCTGCAGATTCTTCTTCCCTGGCTCACCGTTTTAACCGCATCCTTTTTGTTGTTTAAACTCAGGGAACTGTAGTGATAAAGAGCAGGTTCATTTTCAGAGTGGCATCTATTACTCAGTAATTTTGTATGTCATTGTTTTCAGGTATTTTTATGGCTTGATAGCTCATCGATGTTTAGCACCAAATAATATTTCTCTGTCTGGATCTACCATAGTTTATTCATTCACATATTGAAGGACATCTTGGTTGGCAATTATAAATAAAGCATTCATGTGCAGGTTTCGTGTGGACAGCCTTTTTCAGTTTACGTGGGTAAAGGCCAAGGAACATGACTGCTGGATCATATAGTAAGCATATGTTCAGTTGTAT
>NW_007024955.1:0-902 GCF_000164805.1 Carlito syrichta
CCTCACCTACTCAAAGATCCCACTAGAACAATCCTCTAGCCTTATCAAGACTCTGCCATTCTCCCCCCCTCCACACATGGTCTCCCTTCCCTCCTTACCCCCGTGGTTTCGTGGCTTGTCACTAACACTACAATCAGTCCCTGGCTCACTCTGGTAATTCTCTGGCTATCCCACACCCGCCTGGCCATGTGTCTGGGAAACCCTCAGCCCTGGGTAAATCCAGCTGGGCCTCTACACCCCTTTGCTGGCTGGTGACTGCATCGCTCTAAATTGATGTCTGCATGTTTCAAATAGGCCCCGGTCCTCCGACTGCATTTCTCGCATCAGTTGCTCTCCGACTTTGAGTCACCGTGTCCCCATCTCCTTCCCATGGTAAACCTCTAACCCCTAAATCCCTGCTCACCTTCTGCTGATGATTTCACTTCCTGTTTCAGGGAGAAAACAAGGAATTGGGAGAGAACAAACGACCTAATTTTCCCACCACCAAAACCACCAACCAACCTGCGACAGCCTTGCTCTGGCACCAGGCGGGCAGCCCCTGCTTCTGTCTAAGGCTCCGTCCCTCCAGACACCCTCCTCGGCTCCACACCCACCTCAGATGCTGCTTCAAGTCTCTGCCCCGACAGCAGCAGCCATCAGCCATGGAAAGGCTTGCCAGTGCTTCATTTCTCCACATCCTCATTTCCCATGCTCTCCTCAACCCCCTCCTTCCACCTTGTTATCATCAACAGTCAATTATCTTTTTGCAGCTGACTCAACCCTCAGCAGCACTTCTTCTCAAAAGCAGGTCTTCACTTTGGTTCTGGGATATCACACTCTGCTTTTTCTCCTACCTCGCTGGTCATTCCTTCTTAGTCTTTTCGGCTCCTGTTTGTCCTAACCTCTCAGTCCTGGAGTTTCCC
>NW_007024956.1:0-897 GCF_000164805.1 Carlito syrichta
CCGCCCTGGGCCTCCCTGGGGACAAAGGCCAGCATGAACAGGCGCCCCCTCTGCCTCCTCCCGCCTCATCCCTCGACGGCCTCAGGAGGGCTTGTCCTGAGGCACAGACCAGGGCACAGGCAGCGTGGTCAGGGCCGGGCCAGGCACCACTGCAGGTGGCGGGAAAACGCCGGCTGGTGCTCTGGGTGCCCTGGCGCGCTCAACAGGCCGTGCAACCAGGCGTGGGAGGGGGCGGCTGAGTCCATGGCCACTACCCCTGTTGCTCCAGCCCAGCTCGGCTCCCGGGACAACATGCCGCCCCTCCCGTCTCCCCCCAGGCCCTCGCGGGCATCAAGCCCCAAGGACTCAGGTTGTGAGATCTTCCCTCGAGGTCCCCACCTGTTGGTGGACAGACGCATGACCTCTGGGAAAGAGAGTTCTAGCAGCATCTTCTCCCGCTGGTCCAGGAAGCACAGCCCCTTCCAGTTAACAGCCAAGATCAGCTGCGTCTTGGGCAGCCGGGAGCCTGGCCGGCGGAGACAGCAGAATAAGGGCTTTGTGGATCCCTGGGGCACCCAGCCCCCGCCCGCCCCATCCCTTGGCAGACGCCATTACCCGAGAGCGGGGTGACTTCAAAGAGCCGGGAAAAGAGCAGCGGCCACTGCAGGTGGGCGGTGTCCACCACCTGCTCCTGCACGGTCAGCAGCGTGGCTTGCGTCTGGGTGTATGAGGCCTGTGGGGGTCCCCGGGCATCAGCTCCGTCCCACTCCCTCCCCTAGCTGGTCCCTCGCCCAGGGTCAAGGGGATGAGCTGGGGTCATTCTGGGAAGCCTCGGCTAGAGTGAGGCCAGGGTCTCGGGAGGGACTCTGCAGGGACATTCTGGGGATTGGCACAGCCCTCCTCTACCCTGGGGAGAGA
>NW_007024957.1:0-1618 GCF_000164805.1 Carlito syrichta
GTTATTTAGTGGACAAATGCTAAACACAAGTATGTGTACAAATGTGACTGTAAGGAAACAGATGATGTAAAAATGAACAAATTTGTTGAATTAATCATCTTAATTGGTTTTTATAAATCTAAAAATGAAGATGTTTTGCAATCATGCAGCAAAGAAGATGACTCTCGTCTTTAACAAAATTATGAGCCATCTGAGTTTTTAAAAGCATTTTGTTTTGAAGATGTTTTGTAGGTATGGATATTTTGAAAATTTAAAAATTTGAAAATCACAGAAATGAAAATTTGGCTTTCAAACAGATGAAAAGAACCATCCTTCTGATTACATATTTCTTTTAGAGGGAACACTTATATTTATACTATAAATATATATTTTTAATGATTAGTTTAGCCTACTTCTGATTATAGTAGCTTTCTACTACTGAGCAGTAGAAGAATAAAATGGCGAAGTTAATAATATGCGTTTATTTGCCTCCAAGGGTTTTCTTAGAACTTTTTATGCTTTCAGAGAATATTATATTTGCATAAATTATTTTCCTTGCTATTAGGCAAGATTGCTACAACAGTTAACCCCAGTATGTGAATCAGTTTGTGTCAATGTGTTCTGTGTTGTTTTTATCATTTTTTATGACCTGTTCACACAGAAAATCAAGATTTTCTTTAAAATTATAGGCATGTGTACAGAGAACTGTAGTCTTCTGAAATAGTTTATTTATTTATTTTGAGTCAGGGTCTCACTGTTGCCCAGGCTGGAGTATAGTGGCATGCTTGCGTCCCAACACAGCCCCTCAACCTCCTGGGGTCAGGTGATCCTTCTGTGCTGCGTAAGCGTGAGCCCCATTCCTGGCCTGAAATTATTTATTTCATATGTTGTATGTACATGGAAGAAACTAGTCTCATGTTTGTGTGTTTATTAATGATATGAACTAAATTATATTACTCTTACCTGAATTTGTTTTACCTTTATTACTACCTTTATTTTTGAACATTTCATTGGTTGCTGGGAAACATTTACTACTAGCATATTTACATTGACTTTGAACAATATACCGATATTTAAAAATTTATGAGAAAACAATTTGTCAGTTCTGAACCATAAAAATTCATTTTTTGAGTTATGCTATATTACAGGGATTTAAAAAGTCTTATTAGAGATCATTCTTTCAGACTGATAAAGGCACATGAAAATGTTCTTCTGTTTTTCCATTGCTGTAATTTCTCTGTGCTTGATGTTGGTTTGAATTAGATAACTTTTTTTTCATTTTTCAGTGATAATGACCTTTTGTTTTTCAATCCCTAGTATTCAGCATCCTTGAGGGCATTCTAACAATGTTAGTGCAATAAAGCATGCAGACAGTATTTTAAATAAAATGCTTGTTCACAGCTGCATGACATAAATCACTCAGTCTGCTTCTTGAATAACAAACAATATTGCTTATTAGAAAGCTATGTACATCAAGTCTGGAGTTAAAAAAAGGAAGACTCTATTTAGATATTTAAAAATAAACTGATTATCCACCTTTTCATGTTGGTAAGCCTATTGGACTTTATAACATTTTATGTGTGAAGTATTTGGCATTGACACAGTATTCTGAGTCTTAAAGTGGAAATGGGGCAAAAAA
>NW_007024958.1:0-889 GCF_000164805.1 Carlito syrichta
ACAGGGAAATGGCAGTGTCAGTCATAAAAAATTATTTGTCAAAACAGAACAAACTAGTGATTAAGAAGCAATTGATTGGCAAGCAGTCTAATTACATAAGCTCTTTCCTAGACTATTATTATGGGATTTTATAATCTGATCATGTCTAATCCTAGATAGTGAAGTCAAAGATAAGCTTTGAAATTATTTTAACATGTAAGGAACCTTATTTTTTGTTCTTACTGTATTCATACAGAATGATAATACTGGGCAATTTACCCAAACAGGGAAATGTTATAGTAAACATTTAAGTGAATTGTGTTGGGAGTTGGAGTGTCTAATACACGGCACTCTTGCTCCCAGCTATACCAGTTCCGGAGTAGACACAGGAATTGGGCAAATGGAGCTCAAAAAAACCATGTTTACCACAGATCAGAGGGCAATGGATATATGACTTATATGTACTAGCCCCAGGTTTAGTTTCACCCAAAGCAGTGGACACACTTGCCCTGAGTCACTGCCTCACACTGGCCTTGGAAGAATCTTAAGAATAATAGTGGCTAACACATGCAGTGTTTATTGTGTTCCAGACATTATTCTAAGCACACTTTGTATATTATCACTTAAATCTCGTACAAAGCCTACAAGGTAAGAATCCTCATTATCCCCATTTTATTGATAAAGAAACAGGCAGTGAAATGTTGAATAACTTGTCCTATCTCACAGAGCTAATAAAGGGTGGAGCTAGGATAAAATCCAAAGAAACTGGCTCTAGAATCCATGCATCTAAACTCTATAAGATACCCTTCCCAAATCAAAGAAACACAAAGAATCCTAGCTCTTACGGATGGTTTGATAGATTATTGCCCCCCTCATGAGGATTGGTGGTCCTCTGGAACTAAGTCACCTA
>NW_007024959.1:0-1025 GCF_000164805.1 Carlito syrichta
TGGCCGGGAGCGGCCACTGCACTCCGGACAGAGTGAGACTCCAACTCAAAAAAAAAAGGGTGGGGGGCAGAGAGTGAGAAAGGGAACGAGGGAGGAAGGAAGGGAGGGAGAGAGAGGGAGAAAGGGGTTTCACTCCTATCATTGACTCAAGGACCAAGTCACATTGTTGGCAGGGGAGAAATGTTTAAGCCTGTGTGGGGGAGCCTGTTAGCGAGTTTAAACTCTGCTTCAGATATGGAAACTGAGACTCAGAGAGGGAAAGAAAGAAATTCAAATTCAAAGTCATACAGCAGAGAGTAAGCAAGTCCCTGAGAGCCGAGTGGGACTGGGTGTCACCGTGATGGAAGCTACATTTTCTGAGTCTGGGTAAATGGAGGAGGCAGCTCAAATGAAGAAGCATCCACCCCACTTCTTGGTAGGAAGGCTGCCTCAGCCGGAAGAGACTGTAGCTAAGAGCTTCAATTCTGGAGTCATTGCCAGGGGTCAAGTCCCTCCTCTATCACCTAGCAGTTGTGCCACCTTGGGTAGGTTCTTCCATTTCTCTGAGCCTCAGTTTCCTCACCTGTAAGTAGGGATAATGGCTGTGCTTATCTAATGGGGTTGCTGCAAACTCACTCAATATGAACTGCTCCCACTACCACTCCCTCCATCATCACAGCCATCATTCTCAAGTCAGTGTGATTAAGGGTTAGGCAAACCTGGACGTGGTGGCTCACGCCTGTCATTCCAACACTTTGGGAGGTCAAGGAGAGAGAATCGCTTGAGCTCAGGAGTTTGAGACCAGCCTAAGCAACACAGAGAGACCTTGTCTCTCTAAAAAAATTTAAAAATTAGCTGGGCATGGTGGTGTGTACCTGTAGTCGCAGCTATTCGGGAGGATGAGGTGGAATCACCTGAGCCCAAGAGGTCAAGGCTTCAGTGAACCATGACCATGCCACTGCACCTCAGCCTGGGTAACAGGGTGAGACCCTGACACACACACACACGCACACACACACACACACACACACACACACACACACACA
>NW_007024960.1:0-862 GCF_000164805.1 Carlito syrichta
AAGCTTATTCCAATGTGGAAAATACACATTCTTTATAACTCTGCAGTACCTTTAGCTTGGAACGAAGGTTTCTCTCTAATGAAATAACATTTCTTTTATAGAAATAAAAGCAGGAAGTAAACTATGGGTGAAAATCAGAATGAAAAGTTTACATATTTTTATGCTGACCATTGAAATAAGAACTTAAACAGATATTCACTTTCTTTGTGTGAAATAAATATGTGTTTTTTTCTTTAAAAAGAAGACCATAAATATGGTCTAAAATTGTAAGTAAAGAGTTTTTGAAAAATAGCAGAGTAAAATGTATTTTAAAAAAAGCTTTTACTCCAGGCTATTATAATGAAGAAAAAGTGTTCCAAATGTGAACTAATGAAGTACAAAGTAATGAATATTTAATTTGTATAATTTACCAAAGTGCTTTTAGAAATCAGAGCTACATTCTTCATACCTATAATGTTCATTAGGCCTTAACTGTATCTCACATGCAATTACTATGTTGTTCCTGTACAACTTTAGCAATGGATGGTGTTGAGTAAAACCTCTCTGAAAATGTCTTGAGGGCAAAGAAAGTAAAAGAGAAGTAAAATTGTCATGGCTATGAAATTTGAATGACTTAACCTTTGGCAAAAAAAACATGGAAGACTTTGGATACCTGTGGAGGGGGTAGTCAGCTACTGCCTAGGAACAGAATGGTTTTACCTGGGCTCCCTGCTCCCTTGGCAACAGCATTTTGAGGGATTGAACAAAAAATAAAAGTAGCCTGATGGCTCAGTAGGACATTTTATCACATTTTATCACATTCTTAAGAGGAGTGCTTAAAATCTTACTGATAAGATATCAGATCAAGTAGAGCAGTTTTCAT
>NW_007024961.1:0-862 GCF_000164805.1 Carlito syrichta
GACAAGAATACCTGCCGTGAAAACAATCTTCAGGTTCAGAAACAGAAGCCAGGCCAACCATAGTGAGGGGCCGTGGGTTTTCTTTTTCTTTCAGGAACAAGTTCCATGGCCCTTTGTGCTTCCAGCATCTTCCAAGCACTATGCCATCCCATTTTCACCACAAATTTGTATGTTTTACAACCACACATCGTGGTTCACATTATCTTGACGTTAACTGCGTAACAAAATCATCGGATTGTTTCTATTAGTCAACGTCCCATATGCTCGTCTGGTTAAAATTCAAGGGCCTTATAAAAGTCCCCAATAAAGCTTGGCCTTGTCCATGTTTCCTTTAAAGGTGAAACGTAATTATTTTAGGGCAACCCTCAAAGAGGTAGGGCTGGAGACGGAGTTCCTTGATTCTAACCACGTTGCCAGCCAAGTAAGACAGGAGTTAACACTTAATTCTGGCCGGAGAAATCAAACTCTTTCTAAGTAAGATTTAAAATACAAACTTCACTTGAAAACACCACCACTAACTCGGTAAATAGACCTTAGGAAAGTGTGACAGGATTGCAGTGTGCAATATACCGAGTGTTTAAAGACATCTAGGTTTGAAGGCCAGGATCGCAGTACCTGCATCCAAAATGCACAGGAATACAGATTCACGCTTAGGGCAGTGCAGGTTCAGAGGTAAGCAGGCCTGGCTGGTCGTGGCTGGGCGTGGTTGGGCGTGGCTGGACGTGGCTGGACAAGGCTGCTCTGTGCCAAGAACCTACAATCAAGTTCCTCTGACCCCACAAGCCCAGGGTTCTTCCTCCCCCTTTATATATATGTATACGTATATATATATACGTATACATATATACGTATACATATATAC
>NW_007024962.1:0-1071 GCF_000164805.1 Carlito syrichta
GGTGACAATACCAATGATCACAATCAAGGAAAATAAATTTACCCAGAGTCAGGATGTGCTGAGGATAGCAGTAGTAGTGCCTGACCCTTTTAGCATAAATTGCAATCTTCCAAAAACAGTTATAGTAATTAATAGTTCTATTTTGGGGAATGCTGACAAGCAATGTTATAACACAAATACTACTGTCTAAATCTTTAAAAATACCTGAAAGACAAATAGATGCAGTTTGCTACATGAGAATATTAAGGGGGGAAAAAGCCATATAGAAACAAATAAAAGATGGGAATGGGAGAGATATAAACTGTTCTGAATTAAATTTTTCCAAAATTTATATAGTTATCTTTTACTTCCCACTTATAATTTTTATGAGATATTATGCTCTGTGTTTTGACTTACCCATTTAATTCGCTTGACAAGAATTCTCTAGCTTTTAATTTTTCTAGATTGAGTGCTTATATAGTTCCAAGTTGACGCTGTTAAAATCTTCTTGAGAAGTTTTCATTTTGGAGACTTTGCATTCCAGATCTTTAAGTCTGAGTTTCGTCTGATCGCTTATATTCTCTACTCCTGAGAGGTTGCTTGTCTCTAAAACAAATTAAAAGGATATATTTAAACAATAATTATAACCTGAATAATTATGCATGTGTATACAAACTATATGGAAATATAATGTTATATATATGTATAGAAAGATATATATATATTAAATAGATATGGGGGCCTTGCTATATTTCCCTGGCTGGTCTCAAACTCTTGGGCTCAAGCAATCCTCCCACCTTGGCCTCCCAAAGTGCTAAGATTACAGGCATGAGCCACAGTGTCCTGCCTAATTATTGTGTTTGTTTCCTTTGTTTTTGAGTCAGTGATTCAGAGAGCAATTTTCAATATGTTTAAAAAAAGAAAATGAAGTTAAAAATATTTATCATTAATATCAACTCAGTTGATAATTTAATCTGAATTAGTTTAAAAATTGAATCATTCTTCTGTTAGCACTCATGAAAATTGATAATTCAAAGATTAATAAAATACATTTAAAATTTCACAAATTGAATAATGTGACTTAAGAACAAG
>NW_007024963.1:0-917 GCF_000164805.1 Carlito syrichta
ACACACACACACACACACCATAAGGAAGTAAATAAGATCCATCGTTGATGTGATTGTATCCTTTAGAATACAAAGTAAATTATTTATCAGAGCCTAGGGAGTATTAGTAACAATTATGCTGGGATAGAAGTCATGATCCAAGACTTCCTAGGACAAAATAGGACATTGATCACTCTACTGATACTCCTAATTAGTCCCTAAAAAGTAAACTGCCAATTCTACATTGTTCACTTAAATTTACTTAATGAAATAAATATGCTAGTCTAAAAACCAGAAAAACCCTTTTCTGAGTGCATGACAAAGCAGAGACAGGTGGAGATTGGTCAGAAAGCAGTTTTACTGAAAGCACCTCATGGTAACAAACAAGGAAATATTCAGTCAATATCTGAAGTCATACTATGAGCTTGGAAACAGAGTCTTCTGTAGTTAAGTCTTTCGATGAGACTAGAAACCTCATTACAAGGACACCTTTTGTCAATAACACTATGCTTAAGTGACTCCTGTTCATAAACATGTTGAAATAATAAATATTAATTGTTTTAAACCAAGTTTTGTCTTATAGTTAATATGCAACTTAAAACTAATGCCCTATTTAGTTCCTCAAATTAAGAAAAATGGTGAAAATATAGCAAAAACACACAAAGTAAGATCTGCCAACAGGGACTATAATTAAGAGAGGTAAATTTCTGAAAAGAAAATTAAAATATTTTGGAGGAAGAATTGAATATGATGATGGTGTCAACATCTGATTCCAAATTGTAAAGGAAAATTTACTATTAAAAACAGATAGAGCCGGGCTCGGTGGCTCAGCCTGTAATCCCGCGCCTTTGGGAGGCTGAGGTGAGTGGATTGCCTGAGCCCGCGGGTTCGAGACCCGCCTGGGCAGCGAGACCTCATCTCTACAGTAAATCAAAAAA
>NW_007024964.1:0-1098 GCF_000164805.1 Carlito syrichta
TAAATATGGTTTTTTACTCAGGGCACTTGAGCTACTGTGTTTTTCACCTACTGTAAGCAGACCTAGAGTCTAAATGTTTCATCATTTAAACTCTTTGTATCATCTTGGAATACATACATACTTAATATTTAGAATCATATTTGTATGTTAGTAACTTTGAAAAGATTTTAAATAGTAATATTTAAGTTACAATGTCCAAGGAGTTATTTTTAAGTGAAAAGATAATCTCACAATTCCACACAGCAGGAAACCTAATCTTAAAGAGGATTGAAGTCTGAGTATAACAATATTGTGGGCTGAGAAAAAAGTGATGCCCTGTGAGGTACATGTTAGTGAGTTCTCCTTAATATTATGAACTGATTAAATTAACATATTCCAATAGTCAAGTAAATATTGATAAGCAATAAGTGTGACCCCCAAATATAAAGCAATAGATACACTTCTGCATGTATTACACTGGTAATACTTTCAATAAGTCTCACTTTTAAAATAATCACAAATTTTTGAAGCTTAAGTAGACTTTAGAGATTATTTTAATCTCCCACACTTTCTAGATGGCTAAACTGAAATAGAGAGTTGTTAGAAGAATTGCCAATGGTCACAAATCTGCATAGTAACAGAACGAAGAATGTCAACTGTTCTTCCATTTTTCATCTATTTTCCTGGCCAAAGACTCAGTTTAAGATCCTATGTACAGCATCCAATATTTTGGGGACCGTGGACAGTTTATCTAAGCCTTACAGAATCAAGGAATCAAGGTTTCCTCATCTTAAAAATGAAAAAAATATTAGAAGTGTTGATAAATGTTTTGAAATGCATGGCCACATTTTATATACTAAAAATTAGTGAATATTACTATGAAAAGCTATTTTTACCACTTTTAACTATTAATTAATAGTTAACTATTATAGGCTACTGTATGTGTGTGTATAAATATATATATACTAAAAGAAAAAAATGAACAAAGGACTCGGTATTTCTCTGGATAAGGAGAATATATTTTTATATAATATCTTTCAGTCTATAGAAACTAAAGTTTTAAGAAGTCCTGCCTAAGTGTTATATTATCTAGAAAAAAAATTCTAATTTAAATTTGCT
>NW_007024965.1:0-900 GCF_000164805.1 Carlito syrichta
TGAGATGGAAGGGTCATGTCAGCCTAGCAGGTTGAGGCTTCAGCTTGGGCTGGGTTGCACTCCAGCCTGGGCAACAGAGTGAGAATCTAACTCAAAATAATAATGATAATAATAATAATAATAATAATAATTAGAGTTAGAATTAGAATTACATAAAATTGAGAATTTTCTGAAAATTGGGAAACTGTGGTTGCCAAACCCAGAGGATAGGTCTGTTGCCCAGGAGGGAGGGCACTCATGCCAGAAGAGGTCAGGGCCAGCCCCCCAGGGCTGGGCTTGGTGGCTCAACCTGTAATCCCAGCACTTTGGGATGAGTGGATTGCCTGAGCTTGCAGGTTTGAGACAAGCCCTGGCTACTCATCTCTACAATAAATCAAAAATTAGCTGGACATGGTAACGTGTGCCTGTAGTTCTGGCTACTTGGAAGCTGAGGTGGAAGGATCGCCAGAGCCCAGCAGGTCGACGCTGGGGTGACTGTGAGTGGACCATCACACTCCAGCCTGGGTGACAGAGTGAGACTCCAACTCAAAAAAGAAAAAAAACCTTATAAATTAAAATAAACAAAAAAAGAAACAAGGTCTCACCGCCACTCAGGCTGGAGTGCAGTGATGCCATCATAGTTCACTGCAGCTTCCAACCCCTGGGTTCAGGCGATCTTTCTGCCTCACCTCCCAAAGTGTGGGATTGCAGGTTTTGAGTCATGACACCTGGCCAGGAATGAGTTCTGAAAAAACTGACCTTTTCTCTCTCCGACTCCACATTTAAACTAAATTTACATGTTCAGCCAACATTATGTGCCTTCTGTGTACTTACTGAGAAGGTAATTCATACTTCTCACTGCAGCCTCAGATTCTTGGGCTCAAGTGATCCTCCCACCTCAGCCTCCGGAGTGGCTGGGGC
>NW_007024966.1:0-808 GCF_000164805.1 Carlito syrichta
GCTCTGATCTCCAGCCTCTCCCCTTTGCTTTCATTGCAGGCAGCTAGATTTACTCACAGCGTGGGTTTGTTCTTTTAGCCTGCTGCCTGAGAGATCTGTGATGCTGAGTTGCCTGCATCTGATTCAGCATAGGGGAGGGGATTTTCCTCCTGTTTAGTGACATTACCTTAGAAACCGAGGTGGAGGCTGCTTGTAGGTGGGCAGGCCAATGCAAATCTCTGCCTGAAAAATGACCAAGGTGGGCAGCTCCTCTTTTGTGGATACTTTTCCTCTGCTCATTTGTCTGGGTCCCTGGGTTATCCACTATGATGGGCTGTGGTGGAGTGTGAGGCACTGGTGATCAACTGCACAGTTGAGCACTTGATCCAGTGTGCCACCAGCAGGCTGGGGTGGAGGAGAAAGCTGGGAGTTCCCTCCTCGGGAGCTGAGAGCAGCCAATCAGCACCTCCTTAAGATATGCTGTTCCATTATACAAGCATGGGGTCGTACACTGGGTACCTCAGCCAGGGTTGGCCCAGAGCTCCAGAGCTTCAAAGGGCAGGTGGTGAGTGGTGAGAGTGGCTTTGGATCCCTCACAGGGTACTTCAGCCAGAAATGGAGGCAGAAATAGAGGTGGTATCTCTGAGGGGCAGGCGCTTAGAACCTCCCTGGGTGACTGGCAGCTTGGTGCTGGGTGAGACGATGTAGCCGGGGAGGGAGCCAAGATTCTCTTGTTCTTTCATTGGGCTCTGAACACAGGGAAATAAAGAGAAAATAAAATTCCTCTGTTTTTGCAAGACTTGGCAAGATTGAACTTGGAGCACTATTA
>NW_007024967.1:0-771 GCF_000164805.1 Carlito syrichta
TAACTGTACCCCACAAAACTATAATAAAAATACTGATTAATTATTAAAAAAAAAAAAATCAATGTATATATCAATTATACACACACATATATTTACATAGGTATATGTTGGTGCTGTTAGGGTATTTTCCACATAAGAATTAAGTACTAAAACTATAAATATTGTGAAAGAAAATCTCTCTCAAAATAGAAGCATTCAAATGGAAGTTGAATCATTATATCTTTTCTAAAGTTAATAAACAATGTAATATGTTTAGGATGACTGTCAAGGCTAGTATACAAATTTAGGTTACCAAGATTATATCATTCTCTTACTCAAAAGAAATAACTCAGTATAACTAACTCCATTATTTCTTAAAACTATTTTTCATAGGGATATCTTGAGTTAGTGGAGACAAAGAGAATGATCCAACAAGTTAGATAATGAAAATCCAGGTATACATAGAAATAGGAAACAGTGGGGAAAGTTTCAAGACCATCTGTAGTCTATATCCCTTTTTAAGTGAAAACCTAAGAATTTGAGATATGTTGTAAACCAAAAGCTCATTTGACTTGTCAGTAGAATGGGTGAAACAACATAAATAATAATTTGTTAATTGACAAGAGTAATAAGAAAGACATATTAAAATTAATACGTGTAAATATTCATACTTGCATTATCTTACTACAAATATCAGTCAGATATTTATTCAAAATCAATGTGTTAACTTTGTAACCTTTTAATATTCAGAAACAATCCACTGATGATAATGCTATTTAAATATCAGTTTCA
>NW_007024968.1:0-1074 GCF_000164805.1 Carlito syrichta
CCTGCATAGCTGGCAATACAGGTGCACACCACTGTGATACCTGGCTAATTTTTTTGTTTTTATTTTTATTTTTTGTGGTGATGAGGTCATGGTATGTTGCCCAGGTTGATCTCAAACTCCTGAACTCAAGCAGTCCTTGCACTTTGGCCTCCATAGGCATGAGCCACTGCACTTGGCCTAGGCTCAATTTATAGACACTCTGTTTGATGTTAAGAATCCCTTGTCTCCACAGCATGCCGAAACCATGGACAACTCCAAAAGCACACCTGCTACCAGCTTAGATATTTATAGTCTTGTCTGAGGCTAATTCCCAGGCTAGCGTGAGGGCCATTGATTCTACATGTGTACAGACTGGCTAATGGGTTTTGCAATAAACCTGACAGAGCCAATTTTTGCCTGAAACCTCGACACTTTGGGAGGCCAAGGCAGGAGAATCTCTTGAGTCCAGGTCTGAGATCAGCCTGGGCAACAAGGCCAGGCCTCTTCTCTGCAAAAAAAAATACAAAAGTTAGCTGGGTGTGGTGGTGCACACCTGTAGTCCCAGCTACTTGGGATACTGAGGTGGAAGGATCACCTGAGCCCTGGAGGTCGAGGCTGCAGTGAGCTGTGATTATGTAACTGCACTTCAGCCGGGGCCATAGACTGAGGCTCTGACTCAAAACCAGAAAACCACCCTCACCTGCGAAGACACTGGCTCGGGGAGGTGGAGTGGCTTTTTCTAAGTCACAAGGGGAAGGTGGACTAGGACCAGGAGATCTTCCACCTCCTCTCTTTGCCCTTTGCCCCAACAATGACTTTCAGGGACATCTGAGCTCACATGTTCCTTTGGGACACACTTTCCTTATTTGAGAAATGGGGAACTGGAGCCCAGAGAGTTCCAAAAACACCTAAAGACACCGGGCATGGGTTGGACTTTTTTCAAGTTTGGGACTGGGCAGGATAGGCGGGTCCTTCCCTGGCCCACCCATCTGGATAGTGCCAAGGGCAATGGTGCTGCCTGGCTCAGGACCAGCTTTGAGCCCCTGGGGCCGTGCCCCTTATTTTTTTTTTTTTGAGTTGGAGTCTCTGTCGCCC
>NW_007024968.1:2633-3161 GCF_000164805.1 Carlito syrichta
TTTTTCACAAAGAAGTAGTCTTTGAAAAATTCTTGGCATCAGACACAATTAGTAACCTTGTTTAAGACAAAGAACAGAGCAAGCAACCCATACGTGATGTTTTTTATAAAACCACTCTGACGTGAATTCCCTCAAGTACAGATACTCTTTTTTAAAAAGATATCACTGTCTTGTGGTCTACAGAGCATTCTGTTCTGCCCTTAAGCATAACTCCTACTTTGTTAATCTTATTCTCTTAATTCCCAGTTGCTATTTTCTTGATCACTTTGCATATTCCAGTTCCTTAAATTCTTAAAAGACCCACTTTTCAAGGCTATTCTACAATGGTTATTTATTCTTAACAAAGGATAAATATGAAACCCTTTGCAAAGGAGAATGCAGAGGGTCTCTGGCTCTCTCCCTGGGGGCTGTGGACCCCAACGTGGGCAGCCTGCTCTTCACTAGGAGCTCGGCTGTCGCCACCACTGGGGCATCCCAGCAGTCTGGACAGCCACTGCAGCCGCAGACACAGCAGCCGCCGGTGCCGCC
>NW_007024969.1:0-259 GCF_000164805.1 Carlito syrichta
TGCTGTGAGTTCTGCTTGTTGGTTAGTGGTGTTGGGCGGGAGGGGATTAGCCTCGATGACATCAGTGGCAGAGGTGATGGCGTATCCTGCCACCCGAGACCCCTCATGTATATATGAGCTTCCATCTGTGAACCAAACATAGGAGGGTGCAGATAAAGGTCCTTCCTGAATGTGTACTGGACAGGGGAGTAGGGACTCGAGGACTTCAACGCACTCATGTATTGGGGTGTCGACAGGAGAGGAAGGGAGTAATGTGGCT
>NW_007024969.1:1661-2816 GCF_000164805.1 Carlito syrichta
GCGGGCACTGGGCCAGTGAAGGGGTGTGGATGTCCCAGACTAGTGGGTTAACCGCCAAGGCGAGCAAGGGAGGGAGCGAGGCGGTTGTGGGGAGGGAGACCAGGGACTAGAGGCCAAAAGGAGGAGTAAGGAAGTTGTTGATAGTGGGTTGGTGAGGGCAGCGTTGGGGTTGAAGGTGATGGATGCCTGAAATTTGGCCAGGATGTCCCTACCCATAAGGGGTATAGGGCACTGAGGCATGACCAGGAAGGAGTGGGTAAATGGGACGCTAGCAAATATGCACATTAGCATAGGAGTTGTGTGTGGGATGAAGGTTTGGCCCCCTACCCCGACTACCGGGGACTGGGATGGTGAGGTTGGTCCTCAGAACTCCTGCAGGATAGAAAGGGTGGCTCCAGTGTCTAGCAGGAAGAGGATGGGATGTCCGTCAACCGTAATTTTGACCCTACACCCCCGAGCATTTGAGATATGCATTGGGTGGGGAAACCCAGGGCCCTGTCATTCCAAAGCAGCCACACCCAGTAGGTCCAGGGTGGAGTTGGGGGCTGACCCTGCTCCTCTCTGGGCGCTGGGGCAGTCCACCACCCAATGCCCTGGAAGATTGCATTTGGGGCAAGATTTCGATGGAGGTTTAGGGTTAGGGCAGGCTCACGCCCAGTGTCCTTCCTTGCCACATTTGAAACAGGGCCCTGGAGGGTCGCGTTTGTTCTGGTCGCCTCCTCTACCGCTGCGAGGGCCAGTGTCTGTCCTGCAAAGAGCCTGAGCCAGCATTTGGTATTTTTGCTGCTTAGCCTTTTCATCCCGGTTGTGGTATACCTTGAAGGCGGCAGCCACAACCTCATTTTGGGGTGTAAGGGTCCCTTGATCTAGCTTTTTAAATTTAGCTTTAATGTCAGGGTAGCTTTGGGAGAAGAAATAAATCATAAGGAGTTGACGGCCGTCTGGGGTTTCTGGGTCTAAATTAGTAAATTGTTGGAGGGCCTTGGTAAGGCGATCAAGGAAGGAGGAAGGGTTTTCATTTTTGTCTTGGACCACTTCCTGGAGTTTTCAAAATTAACAACCTTTTGCACTGCCCGCCTCAACCCAGAAATGAGACAGGTCGAGAACTGATCTCTGGCACCGAGGCCGTTGGGGGAGTTATAGTCCCAGCCAGGG
>NW_007024969.1:3907-7351 GCF_000164805.1 Carlito syrichta
AGGATTTTTAGCGAAGAGGATGCCCAAAACTGGACGGCGGGAGGGAGTAGACTCGAAATACCTGACGGCCAAGGGAGGGGAAAACCAGTCGGGGTTTGCTGTGGCCTTAAAGACCTAGGTGGGAGAGGGGAAAACCAGCAGGCATCCGCTGTGGCCTTAAAGACCTAGGCGGGGTGTGATTCCCCCACCTTGCCTGGGGTCGAAAGGGCTGCCAGACAATCAACGGTCAGTTCCCTCCGGTTATCCTGGGCAAGGTTTTAGGTTTTCCAGTTAGGGGGCACTTACCAATCCGGTGATGGATGCAGCGCTGGCATTCAAGAAAGTGGGCAAAGGCCTTAAGGGGTGAGTCCCGCTGGCACCGGAACGGGGTCTCACCTGAGGGCGAGAGGAACCCGATCTGAGTCATGGCACCATGAAAGACGGTGGCGCACAGTGAGACTCAACACCCGTTAAGGCCAAGAGATTTAATGGGTCGAACGTGGTGGGCTGCCGGACCTGAGGGTCAGGCTGTAGCCCCGAGGCAAGGGCGCGACGGCCTTTATGGGGGTTAGGATGACCTGTCTGTCGTCTATAGGTCGGCTGGCATGTAGGTTGGTGAATTTTTCGCGGGCGCAGGAAAGGGTGCGGAGGGAGAACAAAGGAAGGCACCGTTTCAATTGTTTAGTTTGCCGTGTCGCCGTTTCCAGGAAAGGGAGGGGATGTGGCTTTACTTGTGGCTTGGTGGTGGCCCTTCAAACCCCACCATGGCAGCAATCATGTGACTAACCCACCCATCTGCCTGCTGTCCATCATCTGACATCATCAGTACCTGCGCTTGCCCCTTTGTGATGATGTGGAAGTAGACCACCACCCAATCACCCTGATGATCTTCCCCCATCAAGGGGAATGGTTAAAAGGACTCAATCAAAAGCAACCAGGGGCCACTGCCTTGCCAGAGTCTGGTGTGGCCATGTGCTCTTTGAGCTATGGCTGTCGCCATGCTTCCTGGCTTTGGTCCCCCTCCCCCGCCTTGGGGAGGTGAATCTTTTCTCTCCCTTCCTTCTCTCTCTCTCTCTAAATTACTTCTAAATAAACTTTTCCCGCAGGTTTGAGACCCGCCTGGGCAGCGAGACTTCATCTCTACGATAAATCAAAAAATCAGCCGGGCGTGATAGCGCATGCCTGTAATTCCGGCTACTTGGAAGGCTGAGGTGGAAGGATCGCCCGAGCCCAGCAGGTCGAGGCTGCGGTGCCCAGGAGCAGCCACTGCACTCCAGTCTGGGCGATAGAGTGAGACTCCAACTCAAAAATAAATAAATAAACTTTTCTTTCTTTGCCTCTTTGTGTGTTACAATTATTATTATTTTTTTTTGAGTTGGAGTCTCACTCTGTCACCCAGACTGGAGTGCAGTGGCCGCTCCCGGCCACCGCAGCCTCGACCTGCTGGGCTCCGGCGATCCTTCCGCCTCCACCTTCCGAGTAGCTGGAATTACAGGCGCGCGCTACCACGCCTGGCTAATTTTGATTTATTGTAGAGATGAGGTCTCGCCAAGTTGTCCAGCTGGGTCTCGAACCCGCTGGCTCAGGCAGTCCACTCACCTCAGCCTCCCAAAGGTGCAGGATTACAGGCTGAGCCACTGAGCCTGGCTGTGTGTTACAATTCTTTACATTACTCAGATCTCTGGGTTACTGGTGCCACGCCTCCCCTCGCCTCTCCACCCACCCTCACCCTATCCGTGCCCTAACAGTAAGAATAGTATAGTA
The DNA here is from genome assembly GCF_000164805.1 of Carlito syrichta. Taxonomy (NCBI): domain Eukaryota; kingdom Metazoa; phylum Chordata; class Mammalia; order Primates; family Tarsiidae; genus Carlito; species Carlito syrichta. Next base: position 5,651 of record NW_007024969.1, read on the forward strand.
GCTTTTATTTTTGTTTTGTTTTCCAGGCCATCTGAGTCCATTGCAGGCATCATGCCCACTTGCTTATTACTTGGTGATGTAAATAACTTTATTGTGACAAAACCAATCAAATAAGGCCTGGCATCACAAGGAAGCTGATAAAGAGACGTGTCTGTCTCAGTCAGGATTCAGTCAGAGAAACAGAGGAGTCAGTCAGAGAAATCTATATTTGAGGGAGTGTGTGTGTGTGTGTGTGTGTGAAGGAATTCGGTTTATGGGACTGTGGAGCCTGGGTAGGCAAGTCCAAAATCCACAGCGCAGGACATTAGGAAGAGTGGGCCGAAGTCCAGGTGAAACTGCTGTCACAAGAGGCATGTCTTCTTCAGGAAAGTCTCAGCTCTGCTTGTAAAGCCTTTCAGTGAACTGATCTGAAACAGCCTCCCTTGCTTGAAGTCAGCAGATTATTGACCTTAATCATGTGCACACAACACCTTCACAGCAGCCCCTAGACTAGTGGGATTATTTTTGTTTTGTTTTGGTTTGGTTTTGAGGAGGAGTCTCATTCTGTCACACAGGCGGAGGGCAGTGAAATGCTCACAGCCACCGCAGCCTCGACCTGCTGGGCTCAGGTGATCCTTCTGCCTCAGCCTTCCAAGTAGCTGGGATCAGAGGCACGCCCCACCACACCCAGCTAATTTTTTGATTTATTGTAGAAATCAAATCTCACCAAGTTGCTCAGGGTGGCCTCGAACCCTTGGGCTCAGGCAATCCTCTTGCCTCCATCTACCAAAGTGCTGGGATTACAAGTGTGAGCCCCCACGCCCAACAGACTAGTGTTTGTGCAACTGGGGGGACTGTCATCTGGCCGGGCGACACATCCAACTAAGCATCACAAATGGGAAACAAAGGCAATATTACTCTTCGAGGCGGTGGGCTTCGTGGGAGAGAGAGAGCCCTGCAGCCACACTGGCTGGGCTCTAACCCATCACACAACCACGGTGCCTACCTCATGGGGTTGTGGAAAGGACTGAGTGAGTCAACGTACAATGACTCTTGGGACACAGGAAATACTCTTCTGTAGTTAAGCATCATGCAGTCATCTCTGCTTCGTCATGGGAAGTCAGTGAACACCATACTTGTCATTTCAAGGGAGAAATGAAAAGTGAGGAAATGTATACATGATTCCAGCACATTCTCAGAGAAGGAGCACACATACCTACTTCCATCTGAGGGCCTTTGTGTAGCTGTCTCCGAGAGATGCTCAGCCCTCAGACACCCATGAGGCTCAAGGGACGAACCTCTGGTAGGTCTCTGATCAATGTCACCTCAGAGAGGCTTCTAGAAAGTTCTCTGGATCTAAAGCAGCTCGTCCTTCACTTTCTTTCATCTGCTCTAGTTTTCTTCAGAATATGTCTCTTTTCCTGGCATCATATATCTATTTATAGCACATCAGCACCATGTATCTATCTATTTGTATCTCTCTTCCCATCAGAATGGAAGCCCCATGAAAGGAGGACTTCTCTTTTTTGAGTTGGAGTCTCACTCTGTTGCCCAGGCTGGAATGTGGTGGCAGGTTCACGGCCACCGCAGCCTCAAATTGCTGGACTCAGACAATCCTTTCGCCTCAGCCTTCCAAGAAGCTGGAACTACAGGTGCATGCCAACACGCCCAGCTAATTTTTTTTTTTTTTTTTGAGTTGGAGTCTCACTCTGTCACCCAGAC
>NW_007024969.1:7371-10612 GCF_000164805.1 Carlito syrichta
TTACAGGCATGCGCTACCACGCCCGGCTGACTTTTTTATTTATTGTAGAGATGAGGTCTCATTGCCCAGGCGGGTCTCGAACCCACAGGCTCAGGCAATCCACTCACCTCAGCCTCCCAAAATCACGGGATTATAGGCTGAGCCACCGAGCCCGGCTTAATTTTTTGATTCATTGTAGAGACAAGGTCTCACCGTGTTGACCAAGCTGGTCTCGAATCCCTGGGCTCAGATAATCCTCCCACCTCTGAAAGTGCTGGGATTACAGGCATGAACCATTGTGCCTAGCTGAGAGGAGGTCCTTTGAGTTGGAGTCTCACTCTGTCGCCCAGACTGGAGTGCAGTGGCTGCTCCCGGCCACCGCAGCCTCAACCTGCTGGGCTCCGGCGATCCTTCCGCCTCAGCCTTCCGAGTAGCCGGAATTACAGGCGCGCGCTACCAAGCCCAGCTGATTTTTTGTGTTATTGTAGAGGTGAGGTCTCACCAAGTTGCCCAGGCAGGTCTCGAACCCGCGGGCTCAGGCAATCCACTCAAATCAGCCTCCCAAAGGCGCGGGATTACAGGCTGAGCCACCGAGCCCGGCTCATTTTTTTCTTTTATTGAGCCAGAATCCAGTAATTTCATGCCCACATAATAGTCATGCAAGGATTCCAGTCAGTGCCTGCAAACAATGCCACTGCTGAAACAGATCTGGATGCCTCACGTCAGACAGGGAGAGATTTTCGATCTCTGGCTAGGCAGAACTACGCCCACTGTCAACTCTGAAGAAGTTACAGAAAACGGACCTTCACCCCTCAGCACCCCATATGATTATGGGATCAAAAAGTCTCTAAAGGATAAATCATTGAGGCAGGGTAGCTAGCACAGGCTAGACATAGATAAATTTCCTATAGGTAGGTTTTAGAAGGCATTCAAACATTTTAAAAATTATATTCTACTGCTGGCCAAGTGGCAGCCTACCCTAGTCCTTGGCAAATCCATAGAAAACTCCATCAGATGTAGGACTAGGACAGTACAGTCTTTCAATTTGCGGTTTAGCATAATAATCACTAGAAATCCTTTGGAGACACAAGTAAACTGAACATAGGTATTTGGTATTGCACTGCTCAGGATCCAAGTCTCTGAAATGGGACTCATTAAAACTTTGAAATTGTTTAATGGTAGGCCTTTTCCTACACCTCTGGAGGAAATGGAGCCACAAACATAAATGCTCATAAGGTAATGTGTTGTCCATTGGGGACAAATTTTAATCGCAGTTCATAAGCTTGTTTCCCTAGGAGCTTCCTGGACCATGGAAAACCCAGACATCCCAGGGGAGTAAGTCCGGCTAAAAATTGAAGAAAGGAAGGACCCAACCAACAGCTGCAAGAAAAGAGAAAAGGACCCAAGGATGGTCCTGTTCCTGTACTAGTCTATAGAATTTGAATACCCAACTTCTCCATCATGACAAAACTCCTCTATGAAACCTCAGAGAGGGGTGAACAGGAGCCTCTACTATAGGAAAAGTCCCAGAAACAGGACTTTGAACAAATTAAACAGGCCCTCACCAATGCACCTGATCTGGGACTCCCAGATGTGACTAAGCCTTTCTTTTCATATGTGCATGAATGTCTTGGCACTGCAGTAGGGGGTCTTAACTCAAATGCTAGGGTCATGGCATAGACCTATGACATATTTATCCAAACAGCTAGATTCTGTGGGCCAGGGCTGGCAGCCTTCTTTATGAGCCCTGGCAGCCACAGCACTCCTGATAACAGTCGACTAGAGGTGGTAAAGACCTTACTACCCATAAAGCCAGGACAGCCAGACCACGAATGCTTTAAAATCATAAATGAAGTGTTCTCTAGCCATCCAGATTTAACAGATCAGCCCCTCAGAGACCCTGAGGTCAAATTCATGGACGGGAGCAGTCTCAAGAGCGCTCTGTGGACTATTCAGTGGCAACTTTAAACTCAACAGTTGAGACGAAACCCCTGCTGATAGGAACTTCAGTTCAGGGAGCAGAACTCATTGTGCGGACAATGGACCGGCACTTGTAGCTGAGGTCGTACAGTTAATGACTAAAGGACTGCAAATCAAATGGAAGCTCCATACAGCCTATAGGCCACAAGTTCAGGAAAGGTGGAGTGAATGAACTGGACCTTAAAGTCACAACTCAGTAAATTATGCCAAGAAACTCATTTAGGCTGGGTCCAGCTTCTGCCAATAGTCCTTCTAAGGGAAAGGTCTAGCCCTACCAAACAAACAGGTTTCTCGCCTTTTGAAATTTTTTATGGGCGACCAGCCCCTCTTGTTAAAGGAGACTTAAAGGAGTTAGGAAACCTTACTCTAAAACAATAAATGCAAGCCTTAGGTTCAGCCCTAAACACCCATCCATTGTCAAGTCAGAGAATGGTTGCCAATTAGTTTAACTGCCGATGCCCATTCTTCTAAGCCAGGTGATATGATATGGGTAAAAGAATGGAATATACAGTCTCTAAAACCCCTCTGAAGCCGGGCTCGGTGGCTCAGCCTGTAATCCGGCGCCTTGGGAGGCTAAGGTGAGTGAATTTCCTGAGCCTGTGGGTTCGAGACCCGCCAGGGCAACTTGGCAAGACCTCATCTCTACAATAAATCAAAAATTAGCCAGGTGTGGTAGTGTACGCCTATAGTTCCAGCTACTGGAAGGCTGAGGCGGAAGGATCACCGGAGACCAGCAGGTTGAGGCTGCGGTGGCTGGGAGTGGCCACTGCACTCCAGTCTGGGCGACAGAGTGAGACTCCAACTCACAAAAAAAAAAAAAAAAAACCACAACAAAAAACCCTCTGAAGGGGCCCATTTACTGTCCTTAACACTCCAGAAGGTAACTGAGATCAATGGAAAACCCAGAATGGATTTCTCGAGTCCTGCTCTAGAAGCCTGAGGATACTTCGGCCTTCCTTTAGCCACACACCAGAGGCTGACTGATCTACACAAAGCAGCTTAAGGATTCAGTGGACCTTACTAATAAGCCTTTGTTTCGCTTTGTCAGCCTTTGTATTTGCCAAGTGCTATACTGTTCGTTGTTTTATTTGCTATAGAACAGACTTCATTTGCTATGGAACTGAATTGCTGTAGAATTTGCTATAGGACTGAATTGCTATAGAATTGAACATGTTGAAAAAAGGTTTCACTAGCATTTCTGTTCTTTTTTTATATCAAAAAGCTTGCCAGCCAGGCTCGGTGGCTCAGCCTGTAATCCCGCGCCTTTGGGAGGCTGAGGTGA
>NW_007024969.1:11557-15943 GCF_000164805.1 Carlito syrichta
TTTTTTGATTTATTGTAGAGATGAGGTCTCACCTGCCCAGGTGGGTCTCGAACCCACGGGCTCAGGCAATCCACTCACCTCAGCCTCCCAAAGTCGCAGGATTACAGACTGAGCCACTGAGCCCGGCTTACCAAACTTTTAATTACAAAAGTTATAACTGATCAGAGGGGGAGCAGATGGGGATTCGATCTTCCAGTAAATTGGGCACTATCCACAGGGAAGTCAAGGATCCCCTGAAGCTACCCTCTGGGGATGCATGGGCAATAGGGAGAGGTGCACCCTCCATCAGCTCTAAGGAATGTCAGGAAGGTGCAAGGAGCACTGGAACCCTATCTTATCCCCCCTGCATAACCCCAGTAATTATGAGCTCCATCTTTAAGTTAGTGGAAACTGTTGTTAAGCGAAAGAAAACTGCGGCCCATACAGTGTTAATGCACCAAATTAAAGATGATGCTCTTAACCCATGAAGGGTTGAGCATCAAAGGGAGGAATGTGGCAGAGAGGGGCTGATGACAGTTAAAAGTATTCTTTTTGGAGATCAATCGGCAAGCTCCAAAAACCTGCTAGCCAGGTTTTGCTTGAGGCTTTCCTGGAAATGCTAAATAGTAACCAATTTGCCCAAATCCTCTCTTTGTGAAGTTATGGGTTTACAATCCCTGCTTGTTATGCATATCCTGGAGATGAGACTATTTGTTCTTTGAAAATCTGGTTTTGCTGAGTACAACCCTGTAAATTCCAAAGAAAATGTATAGTCATTCAACCCGAACCCCTCCCTTGCCTAAACTAAGTTATAAGACCCTTCTCCTCCCTACCTGGGGTGCTCAGCCTGGGCGTGTTAGCCCACTGAGTCACTCTGGTGCTAATAAAACTGCTACTTCCTAAAATAGCCTCAGTGTCCCGGCCTCTCTATCTTCCTGCTACAAGGCAATCCTGCCGCCGTAGCCTTCCAAGTAGTTGGAACTACAGGTGCATGCCACCAACCCTGGCTAATTTTTCTTTCTTTTTTTTTTGAGTTGGAGTCGCACTCTGTCGCCCAGACTGGAGTACAGTGGCCGCTCCCGGCCACCGCAGCCTCAACCTGCTGGGTCTGGCGATCCTTCCGCTTCAGCCTTCCGAGTAGCCGGAATTACAGGCGTGCGCTACCACACCCGGCTGATTTTTTGATTTTATTGTAGAGATGAGGTCTCGCTGCCCAGGCGGGTCTCGAACCCGCGGGCTCAGGCAATCTACTCACCTCAGCCTCCCAAAGGCGTGGGATTACAGGCTGAGCCACCAAGCCCGACTTATTTTTCTTGATTAATCATAGAGATGAGGTCTTGCCAAGTTGCCCAGGCTGGTCTAGCGCCTGTGGGCTCAGGAAATCCTCTAGCCTCAGCCTTCCAAAGTGCTGGGATTATAGGCGTGAACCACTGCACCTGTCAGGATGGCAAGTTTTATGTTATGCATTTTTTTTTAGCTGGGGGCTCTCTCCTTGTTGCCCAGGCTGGAGTGCAGTGGTACAATCATGGCTGACCCTAGCCTTGAACTCCTGGGCTCAAGCAGTCCTCTCCTCAGCCTCCCTAGTAGCTGGGATTACAGCACACGCCACCATGCTCAGCTAATTTCTTGATTTTTTTGTAGAGATGAGGTCTTGCTATGTTGCTTAGGCTGGTCTTGAACTCCTGAGCGCAAGTGATCCTCCCATTTCAGCTTTCTTTTCTTTTTTTTCTTTTTTTTGAGTTGGAGTCTCACTCTGTCACGCAGACTGGAGTGCAATGGCCGCTCCTGACCACCGCAGCCTCCACCTGCTGGGCTCCGGTGATCCTTCCGCCTCAGCCTTCCAAGTAGCTGGAACTACAGGCGCGCGACCACGCCCAGCTAATTTTTGATTTGTTGTAGAGATGAGGTCTCCTCAAGTTGCCCAGGTGGGTTTCGTACCCGCGGGTTCAGGCAATCCACTCACCTCAGCCTCCCAAAGGCGCGGGATTACAGGCTGAGCCACCGAGCCCGGCTTGGAAGATGTTTTTCTGTGAGCTCTCAGAGAGCCCATCAGCAACCGGTGAGTGGAGCAAGCAGGAGGCCTCTTGCAGGGGCAGAGAAAGCAGTGCGTGGAATGGATCACTCCAGGCCAAGGCAGGGCCCCAGCCGGGCCTGAGGAGTCCCAGAAGGGATGCTGCACCTGGGGCGGGGCTGGCCTTGGTGACCACTGGGGCCACTTCCAACCCAGAGGTGTGGAGCACCTGGGCTGATGTAAGGTCAGTAGATGCTACAACTTTCCATTCACAGACTGTCCAGTTTTGCTATATTTGAGGAGCAGAAACGTATTCAGAAACCAGGGCACGCTCTCACACCTCCAGTAGAACATAATATGGTACAACGTTTCTGCAGCTAAGAACCTGTCCAAGGAAACACTCAGACGGTGTGTGAAGAGCCTTAGGAAAGAGTGCTCTTGGCATCCAGAGAACTTTCACCAACTTAAACATCCACAAGGAAAACCGGGGACTCTCAGCGGCATCCAGAGAGATGAGATGTCACTCTAACTATCACACTAAAGGGGGACGTCTGGGAAGGAGTTGGGACACCAAGTGCAGTGAGGGACGACACAGGTCTGAGACTCTCTGGGCTGAGACTGAGCCTTTTTGCTCCTCCTGGCTTCTCTCCACAGCCTTCCCTCTTCCTTACTCCTGGGCAGACAGGACTCCTCGGCTTGGGACAACACGGCCTCCCGTCAGTGATATGCACTTGGGTAATGTTCCAGTTTCTCCTCCCAGGAGCTCCCAGTGGGTCCAGTTGGGGTCAGATGGCCAGTCCTGGGCCCGACAGCTGTGGCTGGGGGGGGCCCATGTGGCACTCACGCGCCGTTAGGCTCACCCCATAAGCAGGGGCTGCTGGGTGATGGGCACCTGCTTCTCCAAGTATAGTCCAGGACTGACCGGCAGCATCCACATCACTGGGCAGCTTCTCAGCGATGCAGAACCCCAGACCCCACCCCACACCTAATGAGTCAGAATCTGCATTTGATCAAGGTTCTTGGTGGTCAGCGTTGTGTTTGCGAGACGACGGTTTACAAGAAAGACCAGCAGGCTCCCATCGCCTTCCTTCTTCCCTGGCTTCCTTTCAAAGCAGCTTTACTGAGAGATTGCTCACGTGCCTCACAATTCCCCCAGTCAAAGCACACACTCCAGTGATTTTTAGTGTATTCTCAGGGTTGTGCATCTCTCACACCACAGTCAATTTTAGAACATTTTCATGACCCCTAAATGAAATGTGGTACCCCTGAGATGGCCCTTCCCACCCCTCAGCCTCTCCAACTCCTGGGAGCCGCTACTCTACTTTCTGTCTCTATGGATTTGCCTCTTTGGGATGTTTCGTATAAACACAGGCACACAATCTGTAGTCTTCTGTGTCTGGCTTAGTTCACTTAGCATAATGGTTTCAAGGTTTGTTTGTTTTTTTTGAGTTGGAGTCTCACTCTGTCACCCAGACTGGAGTGCAGTGGCTGCTCCCGGTCACTGCAGTCTCGACCTGGTGGGCTCCAGAGATCTTTCCGTCTCAGTCTTCCAAGTAGCTGGAACTATAGGTGTGTACTACCACACCCGGCTAATTTTTAAAAATTTATTGTAGAGATGAGGTCTCGCCAAGTTGCCCAGGCAAGTCTCGAACCCGCGGGCTCAGGCATTCCACTCACCTCAGCCTCCCAAAGGCGTGGGATTACAACCAGCTACTGAAGTAACTTATCCAGTCCCATTAGAGAAAGGACTCACTCCCAAGAAAGGGCACTAGTCTATTCATGAGGGATCCATTCCCAAGACCCAAACAGCTCCCATTAGGCCCCAAGTACCAACATTGCCACATTAGAGAACAAATTTCAACATAAGCTTTGGTAACGACAAGCCATATGAGGCATAGTTGAGGAACTGCACTATTGTAAAATCAAGACATGTGGGCCTGGGACATGGAAACACAGAAAATGGATTCCCAGGGATGAGGAGGGTGACAGCTGGGAAATTTGGTTCATTAACCGGCAGCATCAACATTACCTAGGCACTTGTTAGAAATGAAGGATCTGGGCTGGGTGCAGTGGCTCATGCCTGTAATCCTGGCACTTTCATAGGCAGAGGCGAGAGGATTGCCTAAGCCTAGGGGTTCAAGACCAGCTTGGGCAACTTGGCGAGACCTTGTCTCTACAATAAATAATAAAAATTAGTTGGGCATGGCGGCACATGCCTGTGTTTCCAGCTACTTGGAAGGCTGAGGCAGAAGGATTGCCTGAGCCCAGCAGGTAAAGGCTGCAATGGCCATAAGCATGCCACTATACTCCAGCCTGGGCAACAGAGTGAAACCCTGACTTAAAAAAAAAAAAAAGCCAGGCTTGGTGGCTCAGCCTGTAATCCTGCACCTTTGGGA
>NW_007024969.1:16315-25035 GCF_000164805.1 Carlito syrichta
GTTGGAGTCTCACTCTGTCGCCCAGGCTGGGGTGCAGTGGCACACTCATGGCCACCACAGCTTGACCTGCTTGACTCAGACGTCCTTCTGGCTCAGCCTTCCAAGTAGCTGGAAATATAGGCGTGTGCTACTATGCCCGGCTTATTTTTTGATTTATTGTAGAGATGAGGACTCACCAAGTTGCCCAAGCTGTTCTCAAATCCCTGAGCTCAGGCAATCCTCTGGCCTCAGCCTCCCAAAGTGCTGGGATTACAGGCTTGAGCCACAGTGCCCAACCCATACACAGTACTTCTAAAGTTGGAAAAGAAGCCCCAGTTAGAGGAAAAAAATCAGGAGAGAGGGAGAAAGACTATATGGTCTTCAAGTGCTTTTTCATCTCATATTTTCAGAAGCTCCACTCCAGATGGGAGCTATCCTAAGCCACCAGGGATAGAGCAATTCCAAGCATCAAAGACGCAAATAGGCTTCCCTGGCAATGACTCAAGCAGATTATCTAGTAAGTCAGATGACGAAACATTTGAGGCTCAGAAGTTCATCACCCTTTTTCTAAGCAGGTAAGTGAATTCATCTAGCAGCCTAGGTCTGTCAATGCTTTAAATGGACTTTTAAGAGTGCTATTAAAGAATTTTAAAAGGTCCTTTTGAGAAGTAATGAAGTTAATTAAAGATTATATTGCTTTATTTTTTTGTTGAGGTACAATTCATATACCCATTAACCATTTTAAAGTGTACAATTCAGTGATATTTAGTGCATTCACAATGTTAAGCAACCATGACCTTCATTTAGTTTCAAGACCTTTTTATTATCCCAGAAAGGAAACTATATCCTTTTAGTTTGAGTCTCACTCTGTCGCCCAGGCTGGAGTGCAGTGGCACGCTCACAGCTACTGCAGCCTCGACCTGCTGGGCTTAGGCAATCCTTCCGCCTCAGTCTTCCAAGTAGCTGGAGCTACAGGCATGTGTCACCACACCTGGCTAATTTTTTAATTTATTGTAGACATCAGGTCTTGCCAAGTTGCCCAAACTGGTCTTGAACCCCTGGCTCAGGCAATCCTCTATCTAGTCTCTGCCTCCCCAAGTGGTGGGATTACAGGCATGAGCCACCATGCCCTGCTCTTCTGCTTTTTTTTTTTTTGAGTTGGAGTCTCACTCTGTCACCCAGACTGGAGTGCAGTGGTTGCTCCCGGCATCTGCAACCTCGACCTGCTGGGCTCCAGCTATCCTTCCGCCTCAGTCTTCCAAGTAGCCGGAATTACAGGGATGCGCTACCATGCCCGGCTGATATTTTTATTTATTGTAGAGATGAGGTCTCACTGCCCAGGCGGGTCTCGAACCCACAGGCTCAGGCAATCCACTCACCTCAGCCTCCCAAAGGCGCGGGATTACAGGCTGAGCCACTGAGCCCGGCTTCTGCTTTTTAAGACACCTGTATCAGTTGTATATTGTGGCATAACAAATAACCACAAACAGCAGCCACAAACAGTAGCTTCAAACAGCCATTTATGCCACAATTTTTTTTTTTTCCTTTTGAGATGGAGTCTCACTCTGTCATCCAGGCTGGAGTGCAGTGGCTTGATTAGTTCACTGCAGTCTCAAATTCCTGGGCTCAAGGAATCTTCCTGCCTCAGCCTCCTAATTGCTGGGAGTACTGGTATGTACCACCATGTCAGGCTAATTTTTTTATTTTTCGCTGTAGAGATGAGGCCTCACTATGTTGCCCAGGCTGGTCTCAAACTCATGGCCTCAAGCAATCCTCCTGCCTTGGCCTCCCAAAGTACTGGGATTATAGACATGAGCCACCACACCTAGCCAGATATCACAATTTCTGTGGGTCAGAAATCTACTGTGGCTTTACTAGGCCCTCATAGTTCCTAATAAAGTTGAGATTGGTATGTTGCATAGGGCTTCAGTCATCTCAAGGCTCCACAAGTGGGGAAGCTGGAGTGCAGTGGCAGGCCTCAGGTCCTTGCTGGCTGTTGGCCAAAAACGTCAGTTATTTACCACAGGAACTTTTCTACAGGGCAGCTTACAACATGGCCAGTGTCTTTGAGAGCAAGCAAGAAAGAGAGTGAGAGAAGAGGCTCAATAGAGAGGTCAGTTTCTATGTAACTTAATTTTAGAAGTGATGTTCCATTACATCGCTCTCTTCTATTCATGAGAAGCAAGTTACTGGTTCCAGTCCACACTCGGGGTGGAATATACAAAGAGCAGGAAGCAAGACTCACTGGAGCCATCTTAGAGGCTGCCTAGTACAATCTGCTCTCTGGCAGCCAATGAGTCATGTCCTTCCCACACGCAGAATGCACTCCCTCCTTCGGAAGGGCCTCAGAAGCCTCATCCCATGATAGCATCAGCTCAAAGTTCAGCATCTCAAAACAAAATCAAGCCCAGGTGTAGATTAATCTTGAGTGTAGTTCCTTAGTACCTTTCCGCAAATCAGATCGTCTCAATCTAGAACTGTGAAAATAAGGAGACAAGCCATTTGTCCACTACACACTTAGCATATAACAGTGGGACAGACATAGGGTAACATGTTGAGTTTATGTGTCAACTTGGCTGGATGAAGGGATACCCAGATAGCTGGTAAGATAAGTATATAATTAAATAACTAATCCTAAAAAAAAGAAGGAAAAAAATGCAAAATTATTTCTGTATGTGTATGTGGAGGTGTTTCTAGAGAGATTAGCATTCGAATTGGTAAACTGAGAAGACAGCTCTCATGGCATGGGCATCAACCAATCCGAGGAAGGCCCAGATAGAACAAAAAGACAGAGGAGAGGCAAATATACCCTCCCTTCCTGAGCTGGGATAGTTATCTTCTCCTGCTCTTGGTTATTGCTGCTCCTGGTTCTTGGGTCTTCAGACTCTGGGACTTACACTAGCAGTTTTCCTGGCTCTTCAGCTTGCAGATGGTCTATTATGGGATGCTGTGGACTCTATAATTGCACGAGCAGCCAACTCCCATTATAAGTCCTCTCTTACATGTGTTTACATATTCAGTTGGTTCTCTTTCTCTAGAAAACCTTGACAAATACAGATAATAGCTATAGACATTGTTGTCCATAAAGTGGAAAAGTGGGAAGCAGAAAGTAGTTACCAGTTTATAGCAATTCTGCAATCCAGCTGGGCAAATGTTGGAAGTTCCACGATTAGTTCCCAAGGCCCGACGATAATTATCCAGAGCTCCACTCTCTGAGTCTTTTTCTTTTCTTTTTTTTTGTAATCCCACGCCTTTGGGAAGCTGAGGTGAGTGGATTGCCTGAGCCCGCGGGTTCAAGACTTGCCTGGGCAGGCGAGACCTCATCTCTACAATAAATCAAAAAAATTAGCCGGGCGTGGTAGCATGCACCTGTAGTTCCAGCTACTTGGAAGGCTGAGGCGGAAGGATCGCCAAAGCCCAGCAGGTTGAGGCTGCGGTGGCCGGGAGCGGCCACTGCACTCCAGTCTGGGTGACAGTGAGACTCCAACTCAAAACCAAAAAAATTAGCATATTTGGGCTGAGTACAATGGCTCATGCTTGTAATCCCAAGCACTCTGGGAGACCAAGGCAAGAGGATTGCTTGAGCCCAGGGGTTGAAGACCAGTCTGGGCAATATAACGAGACCACACCCCTACAAAAAACAAACAAAAAAACACATAAATTAGCCAGGTGTGGTGGTGGTTTGTGCCTGTATTCCCACCTAGTCAGAGGCTGAGATGGAAGGATCGTCTGAGCCCTGGAAGTCAAGGCTGTGGTAAACAGCAGAATGTGCCACTGCGGTCCAGCCTGGGCGACAGAGTGGGACCCTGACGTAAAATTTAAAAGAAAGCATATCTGTAGTTAAGCAGCTCTCTGTCTACTGCCTATCAAAATTCTGAAGGTCTCTCTTCATTCTGTACTATCTCTTTAACCCTCAGTCCAAGAATGCAAATACAACTCTTTCAAGAACTTTGTGGTTTCTGCGAACCTTCTTGGGATTCACTCCATTAGACAAAAGCCATATCCACATATCTCCCTGAAATAAGTTCTCTGCAGTGGGCTCCTGCTGAGTGGGTTGAGGAACGATGACCTTAAGCTTCCTAGAGCCCTTATTGTTTGAGAACATCTGTGAGGTGTACCCTGAATCTCTTTAAAGAATGGTTTTCATGACTAGACCATTTTCTGTGGCACCACCTTTCACCTTTCTGAGGCCTTATCAAAATATTATAACGTGACACCTTCTACTTTAGCTTTGGACCATGTTATGGATTAAATGTGGTCCCCACCAAATTCATATGTTGAAGCCGTATTCCCCAATGTGATGGTATTCAGAAGTGGTGCCTTTAAGAAGAAATTAGGTTTAGCTGGGCATGGTGGTTCAAACCTGTAATCCCAGCACTTTGGGAGGCAAAGAGAGGATTGCCTGAGCCCAGGAGTTTGAGACCAGCCTGGGCAACTTGGTGAGACCTCATCTCTACAATAAATAAATAAATAAATAAATAAATAAATAAATAAATAAATAAATAAAAATTAGCTGGGCATCATGGTGCATAACTGTGGTTCCAGCTACTTGGAAAGCTGAGGTGGAAGGATCTCCTGAGCCCAGAAGTTGAGGCTGCAGTGGCCGTGAACATGCCACTACGCTTCATCCTGTGTGACAGAGTGAGACTCTGACTCAAAGTAATTACATTTAGATGAAGTCATGAGGCTGACACCCTCGTGATGAGATTAGCATCCTTATAAAATGATGAGGAGCGTCCAGACTGCACTTTCTTTCCCATGTGAAGACTGATGGGAAGCAAGCCATCTGAAAGCCAGGAAGAGGGCCCCCACCAGGAACTAAAATTGCTGGGACCTGGAACTTGAAATTCTCAGCCTCCAGAACCATAGGGTAAATGTCTGTTGCTTCAGTCACCAGTTTATGGTATTTTGTTATAGCAGCCAGAGCTAACACAGATCCCATTTTACTTGACAGCACCCCAATTCCAGGTACCAAGATCTGTATTAGCTATCTATGCTGCAAGACAATTCAGTACCTTGAAACAATTTTTTTTTTGAGTCAGGATCTCACTATGTCACCCAGGCTGGAGTGCTGTGGCATGATCACTGCTTACTGTAGCCTCGACCTCCTAGACTCAGGCAGTCCTTCTGTCTCAGCCTCTCCCTAGCTGAGACTAAAGGCACATATCACCATGCATGGCTAACTGTTTGATTCTCTTGTAGAGAAGGGGTCTGGTTATGTTGCCTAGGTTGATCTCCAACTCCGGGCTTAAGCGATCCTTCTGTCTTGGCCTACCAAAGTGCTGGGGTTACAGGTGTGAGCTACCATACCCAACCAATACATTTAAAAAAATCTCATGGTTTCTGTGAGTCAGGAATTTGAGTATGACTTAGTAGGGCACCTCTGGCACAGGGTCTGTCACAAGGCCACAGTCAAGTTGTTGGCTGGTGCTGCAGTCACCTAAAGGCTCAACTTGGAGAGTAACCTAAGGTCATTTCTGTTGCTGTAGGCAGTCCTCAGATTCTCACTGGCAGCTGGTGAGACACTGGCTCCTTAACATGTGGGCCTCTGTACAGAGCAACTGTAGTGGATTGAACAGTATATCACCCCAAAATTCATGTTTGCACAGAAGCTCAGATTGTAACCTCATTTGGAAACAGGGTCTTTGTAGATGTAATTAAGATGAAATCATACTGGAGCCCTAAATCTTACAGGGGGCCCCAAATCCAATGACTGGTGCCCCTATAAGGAGAGGAGTGGCCACAGAGAGACACAGAGGCCATGTGAAGATAGAGGCAGAAACTGGTGTGATGCACTTACAAGCCAAAGAATTCTAAGGACTGCCTAAAGCCACCAGAAGGAAGGATTCCTCCTGGAGCCTTTAGAGGGAACATGGCTTTGCTGATGCCTTGATTTCAGACTTTTAGCCTCTGGAACTTTGGAAGAATTCATTTCTGTTGTCCTAAGCTACCCAGTTGTGCTGATTTGTTACAGGGGCCCTAGGACACTAATAAAGCAGCTCACAAGTGAGCAGGCTTCCCTCAGAGCTAACAAGCAAAACAGCTAGAGGTCACCAAAGACGGAAGCCAGAGTCTTTCTGCAACCTAATCTTGAACATGAGCTCCCCTAATCAGAAACAAGTCAGTAGATCCAGTCCACATGCAGCATGAGGGGATTACACAAGATCATGAATACCAACAGGTAAGCACCACTGGGGTCTGTGGCCCATGGCTGCCTCACCAACAAAAAATAGAGAACCTCACTGGACAAAACCTCTCCTTCCTCGGGGTTCTGCATTCTTTATCCATTGATTTCTTTCTACAAATATTTACTAAGCACCTGCAATGGGCTGGGTATTGCAGATATGACCAGTAAGACAAATAAGATTCTTTGCCCTGTTGAGATTATTTAAAGTATAGTAGGGGAAGACCCTAAGGAATTAAACAAAAAAGAATACATAAATAGAAATAGTGATAAGTACAAGGAAACAAATTATGAGATTATAATAGGATTTAGATCAGGAAGGGAGGGCAAGGGTTAGGTATTAAGAATGAGGTTGCAGAAAGACTAGAAATTAGGCTGTGTGCGTGTTGGGAGAGAATAAGTTTCTAGGTAGAGGGAAAACATGTACAAATAGGTCAGCTGAGCAGCTATGTCAGAGCTGCTTGAGGACAGGGACTTTGTCTCTTCATCCCTAGTATAGAGCTTGGCACTGAGAGGAACTTGATAAACTCTTACTGAACGCATGCATCCAAGGCACTTTCTATTTCCTAACTGTTACAGATAATGTGCTGTTTTTTTGGTTTTTTTTTTTGAGTTGGAGTTTCATTCTGTCACCCAGGCTGCAATGCAATGGCATGCTCATGGCCACTGCAGCCTCGACCTGCTGGGCTCAGGCAATCCTTCGCCTCAGCTTTCCGAGTAACTGGAACTACAGGCACGTGCCACCATGCCCTGGTAATTTTTTGATTTATTATAGAGATGAGGTCTCGCCAAGTTGCCCAGGTTGTTCTCAAACTCGTGGGCTCAGGCAGTCCATTCGCCTCGGGTTCCCAAAGTGCTGGAACTATAGGCATGAGCCACCACGCCCAGCCATAGATAATGTCATTTAAAAATTTTCTCCCAGGCCTGGTCTTGTGGCTCATGCCTGTTATCCCAGCACTTTGGAAGGCTGAGGCAAGAGGATTGCCTGATTCCAGGAGTTCGAGACCAGCCTGAGCAAGTTGGCGAGAACTCGTCTCTACAATAAATAAACAAATTAGCTGGGCATGTGCCTGTAGTTCCAGCTGCTTAGAAGGCTGAGGCGGAAGGATTACCTGAGCCCAGCAGGTGGAGGCTGTGGTGGCCATAAGCGTGTCACTGCACTCCAGCCTGGGTGACAGAATGAGACTCTGACTCAAAAAAAAAAAAATTAAAAAAATTAAAAATTAAAGCCGGGCTTGGTGACTCAGCCTGTAATCCCGCACTTTGGGAGGCTGAGGTGAGTGGATTGCCTGAGCCTGCGGGTTCGAGACCCGCTTGGGCAACTTGGCAAGACCTCATCTCTACAATAAATCAAAAATGAGCCGGGCGTGGTAGTGCGCACCTGTAATTCCAGCTACTCGGAAGGCTGAGATGGAAGGATCGCCAGAGCCCAGCAGGTCGAGGCTGCAGTGGCCGGGAGCAGCCACTGCACTCCAGTCTGGGTGACAGAGTGAGACTCCAACTCAAAAAAATAAAAATAAAAATTAAAAATAAATAAATAAATAAAAATTTCTCCCAAAGCTCACCACTGGATCACTGTTCTTATTCACATGAGGCAGCATAGGCAAAGCTGCTAGAACAAAAAGACTCAAATGAAGTAAAAGCTTAACACAGTAGGGGTTTATTTTTTCTCATGCAACAGTCCTGAGTAGATATTTAGAAGGATGAAGCAGAGTGTTCCTCCCCAGGAATCTTCCATTTTCAGGCCCTGCCCTCTCTAGAGCCCGGTCGTCACCTGCTTACAGTTGGCAGAATGAGCAAGAGCACAGAGGAGTACCTCTTGGAGGTTTCTGTGGGCCTGGACACTGCACATGACTTCTGCTCCCTTTCCATGGGGGAGAATGCAGGCACATGGCCACACTTTAAAGCTGTTTAGGAATATAGTGTAGGTATATGGCCAACAAAGAGAACGATAACTTTGGTGGACAACTAAGTCTCTACCACAATATTCAATTACTTACTTGACTTATCCGCTGATATGTCTCAAATTAACCTACATAGAAAAGACCTCTGGATCCCCCACCCTCACCTCCATCAAATCTTTCATTCACTGAATGGCAGCACTATCCATCCAGCTGCTACAGCAAACGTGTGAAAAGTTATCCTTGATGATCTCTTCCTTATCCTCACCTTTAGAAAGTCCTATCAATGCAATCTCCACAACATGTCCTGCATCTAGCTTCTCTCTCCATCTTTCCTGCTACCTTCTTAGTTCAAACATCACAATAATCTCTCGTGTGGAGTATTTTTTTTTTTTTTTTTGAGTTGGAGTCTCATTCTGTCGCCCAGATCGGAGTGCAGTGGCCGCTCCGGGCCACCGCAGCCTCGACTTGCTGGGCTCCAGCTATCCTTCCGCCTCAGCCTTCCAAGTAGCCGGAACTACAGGCGTGCGCTACCATGCCCGGCTAATTTTTTTGATTTATTGTAGAGATGAGGTCTCGCCAAGTTGCCCAGGCGCTTCTCGAACCCGCGGGCTCAGGCAATCCACTCATCTCAGCCTCCCAAAGGCGCGGGATTA
>NW_007024970.1:0-766 GCF_000164805.1 Carlito syrichta
CTATTCATAATCTCTCAATAATAACTCTCCAATTTAGACAACCAATCGTGAGTTCTTGCTTTATGTGATTCACCACTTCTTATCACCTTTATATAAGTCTCTTAAAATGATTCCACATTATGGTATTGTGTGAATGTAGAAAAGGGAAGACTTTTCCTTTATACTCTGAGGGTTCAGTAACCGAATCTCAGAAACAAACTGACCACAAATAGATCAACAGGAGAAAAGGTAAGCAAATGTAGTATCTGAAGACCCCTGACAAACCGATGAGATTCGGGGGCTTACACACTCTTCATGAAGAAAGGAGGAGACAATTTAGGGAAGAGTGAATGATTTTGGAGAAAAAGGACTAGGCCCTTAAGAGAATACACGAAAGCTTGTGACAACGTGCGTCTGGGTGGGGTGTGGACAGCAGGTCTCCTCTCCTGTGATGTGAGTTGGTGATCTTCCTTAGATGACAAGGCTCCTGGAGGGAGATTGATGACCATCCGGTTCCTTTTGGAGGATCTGTCTGGAGGTGCGTAAGGAGAGTTCAGAGGAAGCCTCATCCTCATTTGATTTACTCAAGTGGCTTCAGCACGAAGGACTCCGTATACCAGAGCGGCCCATATTGGGGTAGCAGTTCCTGAATGCTCCATCACTATGTGAGTATATATTCTTATACAAAGAATTATGGAGCCGGGCTCAGTGGCTCAGCCTGTAATCCCGCGCCTTTGGGAGGCTGAGGTGAGTGGATTGTCTGAGCCCCGCGGGTTCAAGACCCGCC
>NW_007024971.1:0-2682 GCF_000164805.1 Carlito syrichta
TACACATTAGGTAGGAGAACTGTTCACTGTGGCAGAGATCACAGAAGAAAACTAGTCAATAGGGTACCCATCAAAATAAATGATGAATCATTGGAATATTTTTCACAGATCAGTGCCAGTCACTGGAGAATGCATCACAGATGAGAGCCAGTCACAGGGGCATTCATCACCAAGGAATGTTCTTCATGGTACAGCAATAATGGAGGAGGACCAGTACTGGAACAACCATCACTGAGTAGGTCTAATCACAAGGACACCATATTTGCAGAAAGATCAGTCACTAAGGCACAAATTGCAAGGGAGTCCCGTGGAATGGTACACACAATATGGAGGAGGCCCAAATACTGGAACAGTAATCACAGAGGAGAGCCAGTTGCTAGATGCCTGGTCACCAAGGAGTCCCAATCAGTGTGGCATCCATCACAAAGAAGAGCAAGACACTGAGGCCACATAACAGAGGTGGGTCAGTCAATGGGACAGCTAGAACAGAAGAGGACCAGTCACTGGGCCACTCATCACTGTGGAGGATCAATTTCTGTGACACACAGTGCAGATGAGGGCTAGTCACTAGGGAAATTAGGGCATCAGTTACTGGGGCTCCAATCAGTGGGAGGCCAGTTACTGAGTCAGCCATTACATAGGAGGCAAAATTAATTGGTACACTTCACAGAGGAGAATCAGTCACTGTGATATTTTTCATTTAGAAGAATTACTCACAGGGGCACCCATAGAAGGAGAGGCCCAGTAACTGGAGTGTTTATCAAGGGGAGACAGTCACTGTGCCACTCATCACCGAGGAGGACCAGCCACTGGGGCACCCATCACAGAGGAGGGAAATTAACGGTGGCACCTTATGAGGAAGGCCAGTACTGAGGAACAAGTCACAGAGGAATTCTAGTCAATAAAACACCTGCTATGGAGGTGACCCAGGCACTGGGACACTCATCAAAGTGGAGGGCAGTTCACTGGGGTATCCAATATAGAGGATGGGTTAGGGTTAGGGTTAGAAACTGGGAACCCTGCATAGAAGAGGGCTAGTCACTGGGACATGCATTTAAGACACGATTCCATAGCTAGGACACCCATCACAGAAGAGAGCTAAACTTTGTGGCACCCATCACAGAAGATCACCAGTCATTGGAAAACTAATCACAGAGTAGTCCCAGTCTCTGAGGCACCCAATATGAAGTCCAGTCCTTGGGACATCAATCACAGAGGAGGTCCTTTCACAGCTGCCTAAATTATGGTGGAGACATAATCATTGTGGTATCATCACAAAGGATGACCAATCACCAGACACCCAATATGGAGGTGACTCAGTAAGTCAGACACCCATCACAGAAGAAGGCTAGTAACTATGACAACAATTACAAAGGAAGACCAGGTACTGGACACCAAACATCTAGTTGGCCCAGTCACTGTAGCTCTGATCATTTAGGAAGGCCTGTCACTGGGACACCCATCATATAGTAGATCCAGTCACTAATGCACTCATAACAGAAGGGACAGTCTTTGGATCACCTATCACAGAGCAGTACCATTCACTGTGACTCCAATCACATTGTAGTGTCATCACAAAAGCATGCATTACAGAGGAGGGTTAGACACTAGGAAATCCATTTCAGAGGAGGGTCTGTCACGGTGGCAACCAACACAGAGGAGGGTTGCTTGTTGGGGATACCAGTGATGTTGAAGGGACAGTCACTGGGACTCCCATTACAGAAGAGGTTCTGTCATTGGGGGCACCCATTACACAGCAAAGCCAGTCCCAGGACCATCCATTATTGAGAAGGACTATTAAGTGGGAAAACCATCATAGATAATGGCTAGTCATAGAACCAAGCATTATAAGGAGACCAGTCATAGTTACACCAATCACAGAGGACAAGGAACTTGGGCAGTTATGATGGATGAGGGCCATTCACTGGGGAACCCATTATGGAGGTGACCTTGTTACAGCGACACCTGTCACAGAGGACAGGTAATCACTTGGGCACCCATTATAGAGGAAGGTCAATCATTGGGGCAACAATCTCTGAAGAGGTTCACTCACTGGAGCACACATAATAGAGTAGGGTTAGTCACTGTGGCACCCATTATGTAGGACATTCTGTCATCGGGGAAGCGATCACAGAGAAAAACTATTCACTGTTGCACCCATCACGCAGAAGGATAGTTCCTGGGGTATTTTTCACAGAGGAGGACAAGTCACTAGGGTACACATCACAGAGGAGGGTCAGTCATTGGGGGCACCAATCATAGAGGAAGCTCAGTCGTTGGGGCAACTATCACAGAGGAGAGCCAGTCTGAGGGGCACTCACCACAGAGGAGTGCTAGTCACTGGGGCACCAATTATGGGGGAGACCTAGTTACTGAAATATCCATAATATGGATGGCCATTCACTAAGGCAGCCATTATAGAGGAGTCTCAGTCACTGGGCCACCTATTGAAGCTATTATCTAGTTCTGGGGCACCCATCACAGAGAAATCCAGTCACCAGGTTACTCATTAGAAATAAATGTCATTCACTGGGGCACCAATCACAGAGGAGAGAAGAGTGTTTGTCATTGGTGTATCCATAAAGGATTTGGACCAGTCACTGGTGCACACGTGTGGAGGACGCCCAGTCACTGAGACACCAAACATAAAAGAGAACTTGTGACTGGTGTAAACATAGCAGA
>NW_007024972.1:0-1386 GCF_000164805.1 Carlito syrichta
GAGTCCTGGTCTACCCCCTGGACAGTTCCTCCTTGTGTACATCTTGGCTTGATAACCTGACTTGGCCACTGGGTTTGGGTTGCTGGCTTTGCAGGCCAGGTCAATTCCCCTTGTCTCAAGTGTAACAAGGGCTCTGCTTCCTCCTTTCCCCCACTGGCCCAGGTAGCCTCAGCATTCCTGAAAGCTGGGGTAAGGACACTTGAATTGTTATTCTCAAAAATGGTTCTAGTTTGTATTTTGTATCAGCAGACCCAGAATTATTTGTTATGGTTTTGAGAAAGCTTAAAAGATAACACCCATTTGGGGCCCTAAGTGCTGATGGAGGTTAAAACATTATCTTTATTTCTAATAAAGATGATTTTGGAGAACATGGCTTAGGTGTGAGGTCCAAAGGAGCTTGGTCACTTCCTCCATTCAATCCAGACTGGACTTAGAAAAGCTCACCCAATGGGAATTTGTTCTTCCTAGTGAAAACTCACTCACCCAGGCCCCTACCCTTCACTGGACCCATAAGGAGGCCTCCTTGTCCCTGACCTGCCTTAGTTTTAGCACTCAAAACCTGTATCCCAGAAACTTCTCAGTTCCAGACACACCAGCAAAGTTGATGATTCTAGATTCCCTTGGGCTCAGGACTAAAACAACACTTAGAATGTAACACAACTAATCAGAACTGAATTTATTTTTAGTTTATTTCTCTGAAGTCACATGAACTTTGTTTTTCACTAAAATAATTTTAACAAGACAAAAGAACATCATGTGAAAATTAAAGATTATCTTTCATTTCTACTCCCCATCTAGAAGTTTCTCCATGTAAGTCTATTAATTAAGATTTATATATATATACACACATCACAAACAATTTTCCAATTGTTGCTTTTTTTTTTTTTGCAGTGAATTGCATGGGAAATTCAAACTCTAAGAACACATATGCACATACACAGAGAAGCTTCCTTATACATATGTATGTATGCATTACAATTTTCCAATTATTGTTTTTTTGCAGTAACTTTACTGAGAAGTTCCAACCTGAGAACACATATGCATTTATCTAAAATTTTTAAAATGACTGTGCAATTTTCTTCCCCCCTGAAGAACAATATCCAGTTGGTCACTAGGGACTATTTAGCTTGTGCTAAGTTTTCTGCTGTTACAAATAATCCTGCAAAAAATAAACTTGTAAGCTCATTTGCGTGCACATTACCTGTTGGATTGATTGCTAGAAGTGAAATGGTAACACCACAGGGTATGTCCATTTTACATTCTGAGAGTTCCTTCTAAATTTTCCTTCAAGAAGTTTGTACCAATTTACATTCCTACTAACAATATGTGAGGATGTTTGTTTTCCAAATCTCTTATCATCCCTCAGTGTTATTCAACTTCTTAATA
>NW_007024973.1:0-722 GCF_000164805.1 Carlito syrichta
CACTCACCTCAGCCTCCCAAAGGCGCGGGATTACAGACTGAGCCACCGAGCCCGGCTTGTATTTTTAATGGATGTAAAAAGTTCCACTGTATGGGTATATATTTAAGCAATTCCCTCTTCTTGAACACTTGATCTATTTTCTAGTTTTTGCTGCTACAATGCTACAGTTAACATTTTACATCAGATTTTTTGTACACATTGTGAAGCCACTCTAAATGTACAGTAAGTCAGTGGCTCCCTTCCTGTAAGACATAGAATTTATGCCAAGTGAGTGTTTGGGACAGAGTAATGGACATGGCCAAGCCTTTTATTAAATCCGTATTTGAGAAAAATAACACCTTATTTGCTGATACTATAAATTTTCAATGTTGCTGTTGAAATGAACCGACTTTTAATATTGTATTCTATATTGATTGTATGTTCTTTGGCTTTTCCTTCTCTTCTCTCATTTAGGGGTACAAAAAGGTACAGTATTCCAAACTGTACCAATTAAAGTATTTTAAACAGTAAAATTACTTTCTAAATTAAAACTTCCAATGCACTTGTCTACTTGGGGAAGTAAGACTCTAACCAAATCTTTCATGTGCAAATCAGCTGTTTCAAAGCTCTGTATCCTAAAGCATGTGCGAGAGTTCAAGATAAGTTCAATAGTTACATAGCTAAGTAAATCCAAAATGTTGCAGTGAAATGCTAAAATACATTTATCTGCAAGAAATATTGTA
>NW_007024974.1:0-714 GCF_000164805.1 Carlito syrichta
CTCAGCCTCTCAAAGGCACGGGATTACAGGCTGAGCCACCGAGCCTGGCTTGTATTTTCTTCTTTTGTCTTTTTTCTTCTGTTTCATTTCAAGTGCGTTGACTTTTGCCGTGTAAGAATACACAGTTTTCACAAGAAGATTTCTATAGAATTTTTGTTTTAATCGATTGCTCTGTAGTTAGTAGAGAAGATAGATGACTAGTGTGAATAGATTTCCAAATAAGTGGAACAGCCTCTTTTAGTTCCCTGGTTGAATAAAATGGGACTATTTTTAGAAGGCTTTACTTAGAGTGGGAAAGCATCTAGCTGTTGCATCTCCCTGATATCACTGTTGCAGTTTGTTAGTTCTCCTTACATGATGCTTTTATCCCCCAAACGAGTGTATATTTGTGTTTAAATAGGTACAGTATTTCAGGTAGTATTTATACATAGCATTTCGTCACCAAGGATTATGTTTAAAATGCTTGAATCAGTTGGATATAAAGTTGGCAAAGTAACATTTTAAAACAAGTATACTTATTTCCCCTGATATAATGTATTCATATTAGAAGATTAAAATGCTTGTTCCATGTTATCTGCTTTTGTACATAACATTTTTTGTTCTGGTTTGGGAGTTGTCCTCAAGATAGTCTCATTCAGCATTTACTTTTGTAATGGTTTTTTTGATTGGTTTTTAAACAACTAAAAGCCATGCACTGTTAAATTAGGCAAAGTA
>NW_007024975.1:0-711 GCF_000164805.1 Carlito syrichta
AAAACAAAAGCTACAAACTTATGCATCAACCTAATATATCTATATGCTCTCTCTCTATCTCCCTACATACCTGCTTATTATCTATCTACATTAACTCAGGCTGGTATAATAAAATGCCTTAGACTGTTGGCTTCAACAGTAGGCTTTTCTTTTCAACAGTTCTTGAGGCTGGCACGTCCAAAATCAAGGTAGATTCAGTCTTTCGTGAGGACTCTTTTCTTGGCTTACAGATGGCACCTTTTTTATATGTCCTCACAAATTGGTGAGAGGAAGCTCTAGTGTTCTTTCCTCTTCTTATAAAGACATGAATTCCATCATGGGGGTCCCATCTCATGATGGCATCTAAAGCTAATTATCTCCCAAGGTTCTACATCCTAGTACCATCACATGGGGGTTAGGGCTTCAAAATATGAATATTTGGCTGGGTACAGTGACTCACACCTGCAATCCCAACACTTTGGGGGGCTGAGGCAGTAGGATTGCTTGAGCCTAAGAGTTCAAAACCAGTATAGGCAACATAGTGAGTCCTTGTCGCTAGAAAATATTTTTTTTACTTATCTGGGAGTGGTAGCACATATCTGTAGTTCCAGCTACTTGAGAGGCTGAGGAGGAGCGATCAGCTGAGCCCAGGAGGTCAAGGCGTGGTGAGCCATGATCATGCCACTGAATTCTAACCTGGGTAACAGAGTAAAACCCTGATTCAAAAAATTA
>NW_007024976.1:0-868 GCF_000164805.1 Carlito syrichta
GCCCCAGGACGGGCAGGGCCTATAGCTGACCCATTTGTATCTGCAGCTCCTTCTGACCCGAGTGTCCACTAGGTGTGTCTCCAGTTTCCAGAATGCTCAGGCCCTGCAGGGTCTAAGCTCAGCATTGAGGGTTGCGACAGCCAGGAGCAAGCCCACCTATCTACCCCACAGACTATCACCTATCTGTAGCCATGGACCCAGACCCACGACCGACTCTTCCCTCCCACAATGACCGGAGCCCAACTGCTCAGCCTGGACTTCACAGGCTGAGTTGGAGGCCGAGGAGTGCTGCCTGGGGCAGGCAGCCCTTGACACCCTCTCTCCCCTCAAGATCCCAGCCAGACACAAGGTCTGAGCAGCCCCTTAGCTCCAGAGCATGCTGTCTTGGAGCAAGTCTGAGCAGGAGGTAGCAGGTCACACTCTTCAAAGAGCTCAGGGCCCATCTGTCCTAGGTGCTGCATGGGGTGGCCTCTCCTCCTACCCCGCTTGAGCGTTTCTCTACCCTGGAAGACCAGGTGACAATCGCTCTCCAACCAGCCAGGCCCGGAACAGAGCAGGGATGGTGGTGGGCTATGTGTGTGTGTTCGTGGAGGTCATGGGTCTGGGGTCATGGGTGATCCTGAGAGCAGTGAGGACATAAGTTAGGTTCGTCTTACCTGTGTGGTCCGGAAGCACAGGTTAGGAGCACCACCTCTCAGGCCAGGGAGTACTTGTCATTTCCAAATGTTTTGGTCACAGCCGGGCGTGGTAGCGCATGCCTGTAATTCCGGTTACTCAGAAGGCTGAGGCAGAAAGATCTCTGGAGCCAGAGAGTGGCCACTGCACTCCAGTCTGGGCGACAGAGTGAGACTCCAACTCAAAAAATAAA
>NW_007024977.1:0-707 GCF_000164805.1 Carlito syrichta
CACTGCACTCCAGTCTGGGCGACAGAGTGAGACTCCAACTCAAAAAGAAAGAAAGAAAAAGAAAGAAAGAAAAAGAAAGAAAGAAAGAAAGGAAGAAAGGAAGAAAGGAAGGAAAGAAGGAAAGAAGGAAAGAAGGAAAGAAAGAAGGAAGGAAAGAAAGAAGGAAAGAGAAAGAAAGAAAGTATTTTACACTACAGGGTATATGTTTAAAGAATCTACACATTCGTTATATAAAAGAAAACTATGTAATGGTGACCAAGCAAAAATAACAAGAGTGTGGTATATAGAAATTTACTCTGTTTATGCAAAACATTTTCACTCAGAAATGTTGATGTTCACATGTCTATTATACACACACACACACATCTCAAAGAGGTCAGGACAACTGTTTTTACTGATCTGATCAGTTCAGTAAAAAAAAGAAAGGAAAGGTTTACTTAGCATAGGAGGCAAAGAGGATAAAGTCATTTAAACTGAAACATCTAGAGGTAACTAGGGAAAATGTCATAATTCTCCACCTCAGTTTACCTTTTTATCCAAAGCATATTATTTCCAATTCTAGGAAGAGTAACGTAAGCACAAGTAGAATGCATGAAATTGAAAAAAATTAGGCTTTATCCCAATGATCTGTGTAATTTCAAGACACAGTATTTTCCGTAAAACTAATAAATAGGGTTTAAGCATTTTAAACACACACACACACACAC
>NW_007024978.1:0-971 GCF_000164805.1 Carlito syrichta
TTGAGATAATCAGTGCCTGCTTTTTCCCAATATATGTTGTCACAAGAAAACATTTATTTCCGTAAATGTGGACAAACTTCAGCAGGGAACCTGGATAAAAAGAACTGGGAATCAGGAAACCTTTGTCTCAGCACAAATTTTATCAGTGAACTTTGTTAGGCATTTTTATAACTCATTGACTGGTAAGAATTGAGGCCCTGAGATGCTCTAGCATTTGACTAAGGTGACCTAACACTTTTCTGACCTCTATAGTGTCTGCTAGAGAAAATTTAAATTTGTGACATAAATATGGATGATATTGATAAAGTCTATCTACCTCTTTACATTGTCTTTTTATCAATAGACAATATTGATAAAGTCTATCTACCTCTTTTTAAGATGTCTTAAAAAACATCTACAAACATGACCAGTTTTTAGCTGCTTTGATCTCAAAAATGTCTCAGAGGAAAAGAACAATAAATTTGGGATAGACATTCAATATTTTCAGATTTCATTTCTAGAATTGACTATGTCCATTTTTGGTATTAGTAATAACCAAATTTATTTTTCTCTCCTAGGTACTCTGATTCCTTACTTGTTCTGGGGGCAGTTATGCCACTTCTTTGGATTCGGGCAGAAAGAAGACTTGTACGTGGCTTAGAGAACTGTGTGGCAGACATCCATGGATTAAAATAGCTACAATTAGTAAATCAACATCATGTTTAGGAATATGCCAAGGCATGTGAATATTCTGACTTGTCCCAGTAGCAGCATAAAGCCAAATCATTTGTTTTCTAGAGAAATAAAAAAAATTAAAGTCATTTCTAATTTCAGAGGAAGAGAACTCAGTGGTAGTTAGGCCACACCAACCATATTGCTGTGTTAAAATGGAAATTTTTGCCTAATGCCTTCTATAGGAGACAAGGAACCCTACACCATCTCTATGGTAGGCAGAAGCTCCCCCTCCAACTCCGGATTGACTCTCAGATGTA
>NW_007024979.1:0-778 GCF_000164805.1 Carlito syrichta
TTATATTCCATTACTCTCCATTCCATTCCATCCCTCTCCTTTCCATTGCATTCCAATCCATTCTATTCCCTTCTTCTACATTGCAATCCATTCCATTCCTTTCCTTTCTAGTCCATTCTCTCCATTCCATTCCTGTTCATTCCATTCAATTCATCTCCATTCCATTTCATTTCTTTCCATTCCATTCCATTCCATTCCATTCCATTCCATTCCATTCCATTCCATTTCCGTGCCATCCATTACATTCCATTCTTCTCCATTCCATTCCTTTCAATTCTGTTCCTCTCTATTCTTTTCCTTTCTAATCCTGTCCATTCCATTCCATTTCATTCCATTCCATTCTATTTCTCATCATTCCATTCATTTCTTTCCATTTCTCTCCATTCCTTTCATTCCATTTCTCTCCCTTCTATTCCATTCCATTCCACTCCTTTCCATTCTTCTAAATTCCATTGCTTCCCCTTCCTCTCCATTCCATTCCAATCCATACCATTTCTTTCCATTGCATTGCATTCCATTCCATTCTTCTGTTCCTTTCTAATCCATTCATCTCCATTCAATTTTTTCCTTTCCTTTTCATTCCAGTCAATTCAGCTCTATTCAATTCCATTCCTTTCCATTCCATTCCATTCCATCCATTTCATTCCATTCCATTTTATTTCCGTCCCTTCCATTAAATTACCTTCCTCTCCCTTCCATTCCATTCCATTCCATTCCGTTCCATTCCATTCCATTCTGTTCCTTTGCATTCTTTTCCATTCCAATCCTTTCCATTCCA
>NW_007024980.1:0-695 GCF_000164805.1 Carlito syrichta
TACAAAGGCTCTACCATACAGTGAATTTGAAGCCAGACAGAAACACCGTAAGAAAGCAACTCCGGGAAGTAATAGGAATAATAGGGAAAATTAATGTTAACCTGTTAATGTAATGTTAACCGCCGTAAGATAAAGGCTTGGGTTCAAGCCCTTTCTTTAGGAGGTGATCTCAGGAAGCTCAAGTGGAGAAGTGCAAAAAGTGAGACAGGAGAGAGATCAAAGATGTCAAGCCAGGGTTCCTTCTACAGGCAACTAGGCTCAATGGGGACCCTCTAAGAAACCAAGTGGGACGCACCTTAGAATCTCATCAGAGCACAGGCAGCCCTGTCCTCCATTGGCTGGTGTCCTGGGGGCGTTAGAACCCCTTCTCTTCCCAAGCATTCTGCAGAGCTGCCTGGTGCTGGTGGTATTGCTTGAGGCTGTCTAGTGCAACTGCAATGAACTCAGGTGGGCCCAGGGGAGATGAATGGGCTTTTTCCCCCCCTTCTTCCCCAAATATGTGAGCTCTTCAGAGAATAAGTACCAGATCTGCCTGGTATACTATATTAGTCAGAGTTCACACACACACACACACACACACACACACACACACACATACACACCCACACACATACACACACACACACACACACACACACACACACTATATAGAAGATGTAGAGATAGAGCTAGAGACATAGAGACAGAGACAGAGA
>NW_007024981.1:0-687 GCF_000164805.1 Carlito syrichta
AATACAAAATTGTTACAACTGGAGCTTCTCCAAGGTCTCTCCAGGTTTTGGAATACTGAACTGTTTTCATAGTGTCAATGAAAATATCAAGAACGCAGGAATAAAGAGCCTTCAGAAGACATTTCCACAGCTCAGACTTATTGTATCATGCAATTTTTTACTGAAAGCAAAACTATAAATTTGAAAAAGTCAGCAGTCTGAGTCTGTTGCACTACCGAGCTCACTCATTTTAATTGTGTACTTTAATGAAGATACTTTGATTATTTATATATGTCTTGATTGTTTGATTTTTGATGGTGGATGTTGACTGGCTTCTATCCTCCAAATTTCTCAGAACGAGAGCTCTTAGAATCAAATAATTTTGGAGATATGTCTTTGATTATCTATCTAGACTTGGTTTTCTATTTCTAGATTAGAATCCAAGGCCCTGATTGGTTAATTGCGCAAAGTCATTTAACCATTTACAATAACTAGAATCTAGATTTTTAGTCCTAGCTTCATTATAAGTCTACTGCACTAAGCAATTAGAAATAATTTTAGTTATCATCGACTTTGTGAGATATTTGGTGTGTTAAAAAGAGTTTGTATTGAAGGACTGGACTTCAATTAATTGCATGTGGGCTGCCCTGCTACAACTTTTTTCCCCCCAACATAAATGTTTCTTTTAAAGTCTTCTCTTCATAGTGT
>NW_007024982.1:0-686 GCF_000164805.1 Carlito syrichta
AGACATGTGGGGAGGCTGCACACTGGAGGCCTGTGGCTACTCCACAGCATCTGCATTGGCGTGAATGACTTTGGGCTCCTGGTTCATGGCTTTGCAACATGAGATTTGCAGTCTCAAAGTTCCCCTGCACTGTGAAGAGAGGCCGGGAGTCCCAGCCACCACTCTCCCTCTGCAAGTGGTCAAACTCCATTCTGTCACCCACCACAGAGCTCTGGAATCCCATAACCTATCATGACCCAGAAACTCATTTCCCAGAACTGGGCCTTCCCAGAGCAAGTCACACCTGATGACCACAGGGGGTCATCTAATCACGGGGTAGTCGCTGGGTCTGGGGACAGTCTGGTCCCTCGCCCTGAATATGCCCCAGTGCTCATCTGGAGGGCTTGCATGTCAGGGAAGGCCGAGGTGTTGGAAGGAGATGGGGATCCTGTGTGGCTGCCTGTTGGGCCCTCTGGGACCCCTCATACCCTTGTGTGAATGGGAGAGGTCTGTGGGAACCAGAGTCCACACCAATGGGGAGTTTTCAGAGCAGGAGGAGGTGGGATCCCTGCCCAGCTCCCAGTCTCCCTCCCCGCAGCCCCTGCACCCTCCAGCCTGCTCTGTCTGTGCCTGAGGGGAGGCCAGGGATGGGGGCGGAGTCTGCTGGTCTGAGTTCTCTGGCCTACCACATCAAAGGGGAGCTCTGA
>NW_007024983.1:0-1155 GCF_000164805.1 Carlito syrichta
TGTGACAAGAAAATTTGTTTGATGATTAAGGTTAGTTCATGGTTAATGTCATACATGCTATCATAATAATGATGTATGTAATATATTATTGTGGCATCACTAATTTTAATAGCCTTATAAAGTCGTGTATACAATTTACCTCTTCATGAGAAAATGTTATATCCTCATGAGATTAGTAAGATTAAAAAGACCTTCAGAATCTTAACATTGGCAAGATTTTGCAGCGGGGCACTTTCTCCAGGCTGCCTCCCACCCGCCCTCTCTTAATCTAGGCTTCAGCATGGCCAGATCTTAATGATCACAGAATATTTTTATTCAGCTGGCCTACTTGAGCAACTGGTCATTAAAATGAAGACTTTTTATTTTTTTAAAAGCATTTTTCCCACTGAGCAGCAGAGGGTGTTAGTGTAACATTAAGACATCTCTCCAATGAAAACAAAAGGAGACTAAAAATTTGAAAGGTGACTGCCACTACACAAAAATCTAGGCCATTATTTTATGAGACACTAAGAAAGAACTTATGTAAAATTTTTCTTATTTTTTATAAAAGGCGGCACAATTTCAAAGCTATAACAAATGTGATAAACTTTGGATTTTAAAACTGATGAAATACAGTATATCAAATTAGTCTCCTTGGGGAATTTGTATTCTTCCAATAATGTATTTATACAACAATACTTATTTTAAAAATCTTAAATGATGGAGACTCTTCTAGTGATATACTACTGCTGCTCAAGACATTTCAATTTTTAATATTTGTAAACGCCAAAGTCCATGATACACTGGATATATTTACCAAATAGTCACTATGTAAGACTAAGACCCGTTTTGTGGGGGACAATAGCCATTAGTTTTAAGTAGGGAAGCAAGGTCAAGAAAATAGACAGTCAACCTAAAAGTAGTAAAATAAAAAGTATACTAAAGAGATTGATTTTTGTATGTCTGATGTTGATTTTAAAATAAAAGATTTCAATTATTATATCTACTGAAAACCAACAGTCTTGAGAATTTATTTTGACTAACATAGTGGCAATATAGAAACAGAAGGAATTTTGAGATAATATATGTATCAACATAAACTTTTTAACAAGAAAAAATGTCAAATATATCAAGAGCATGAATATCAACTTCAGGAAGTTCTGAAAGACAGTTTTA
>NW_007024984.1:0-975 GCF_000164805.1 Carlito syrichta
ACAACAGAATATTTTTCTTGTGTCTTCACACCGTGGGCTTAGTTGTCTGAAAATTATTCAATATCCACTTATGATTGCTTTTAAAAGCATTTAAATGAAAACACTACAGTGAGTAAGGGTCAAGTTTCTTTGGAGCATAGAGCTGACATTTCGAGTGGATCAAATAACACTGAAGTAGTTAAAAGAAAACTAAATCTGTCATATGGAGAAGTTTCCTGTTAACACCAGGAGTTGCAGATGGTCTTGTCACCAAACAGATCTACAATATATATTATGGGATCATGAAGGTGAATTTTTAGAGTTCTGACAGTGTTCTCTGATTGTTACCACTCACAGTAATTAAAAATTGTTTCCTTCATTTTCTAAACACATTAGTTCCAGGTTTTCCTAGAATAAGAGGAGAGAAACGAAAGAGCAACTGTAGATATAGAGAACACAACATTTTGCAAATCATTTAAAAAACCTTAGTTGAAAAGTAATATCAAATTGTCACCCAGCTATTTCTTTTGGTAATATCTCTATAATGAGAGCCTCCCAAGTACTGAAATATACTTTAAAAATAAATACAGATAAGTTTATCTTTTTGGTTGTAAGTTTAAAGATACTTATTCCATGAAAAAGTTTAGGATAGTATTTATAGTAAAGATATGAAAATATGCCAGATATATAAAGAAAAATATTGCATGTATGGATTAAGGTGTGGCACTGACATTCAGCAACCCATCGGTTTCCCAGTTTTGATAAGTCAACACTTTAGAGAACATGACATATTAACTTTAAAATCTTCAAATATTTAGTTCATAGATCTTGGTTACCCTTTTCTTTTGTATTTTGGCATAAATCTATAAGGTCTAGACAGAAGCGGAGTATGCCAACATGTTTCATCTTAGTGCAAACTGTTATTATAATGTTTTACCTTCATGAATGGTTTGCGAAAATATGCCACCCTATAACTTGAGAAGTGGAAAGTTTCAC
>NW_007024985.1:0-666 GCF_000164805.1 Carlito syrichta
GGGAGATTTTAGTCACAATCTAAATTACTTTTAGGTGTTTCTTTGATATCTGAGTGGGTGATTTTTTGTTTGTTTTTTTGTTTGACACCGTACTGAGATAAGCTATGATATGGCCAGTCTTAAAATACAAAAGTATTTAAAGCATTTAGGTTGTCACATGCCAAGGTAAAATGATGGATTATAGTAGGAACTGGAAAATTATGGTTCATAGGCCAATTTTCTGTATAAATAAAGCTTTATTGAAACAGTTACGCCCATTCATTTACAAATTGTCTATGGCTACTTTCAAGCTACAATAGTAGAGTTGATTAGTTGTGACAAAGACTGCATGGCCCACAAAACCTATAATATTTACTATCTAGTACATTAAAAAATCTACCTACTCCTGTATTACAGTCTCAAAACTAAAAATAAATTTTAAAAATAATTGTGGAGGGAAATATTTGTATTCTTCTATTCTATTCTATTCTATTCTATTCTATTCTATTCTATTCTATTCTATTCTTGAATTGGAGTCTCACTCTGTTGTCCAGACTGGAGTGTAGTGGTATGCTCATGGCCACCATAGCCTCAACCTGTTGGGCTCAGGCGCTCCTTCCATTTCAGCCTTCCAAGTAGCTGGAACTACAAGTGTGTGCCACCATGCCCAGCTAATTTTTTGATTTA
>NW_007024986.1:0-667 GCF_000164805.1 Carlito syrichta
AGCTCTTCTGCTAGGACAATACTAGTGTAAAATCTATTAATAAACATGGGTATCCTGCTGCATTGGGAACTTGTTGGCACTGCTGTGAAAGCACTTCACACATTTTTTTCTTTCTACATAATGCCAGCCAATATTTTTACATATATCTCAGTGTATATTCTGTCTCTTTTTACTTTTTTATGCAGTTTGAAGGGAAAACTTCAAGGTAATACACATTTTTGAAAATTTGCTCTCGCATAAGTTTGTCCTATATAATCATCAGCAAGCTGTTTATGTTTCCTAAAGGGGTACATACAAGTGGTTTGTGAGGTTTATATGTCCCCTCAGAGGGACATCCACGTGCAAAGGGTTAAACTAATAACAGCTGTCCGGTGTAAGTTTAATTTCCTTCTGTGCTCTTCTGTGTAGTTTATTAGTTAGTCAAATGTGCCAGGCACTGTTTAGGCCTTATATTATTACTGAAAGCCAACCTCAGATAATCTCAGATCTGCATAGGGAATTTCTTACCCTAAACTGTTTTGTCATGTCATCAATGTGATTTCTTTGAGTTAAAATAATTTAGTAAGCCAGGCTTGGTGGCTCAGCCTGTAATCCCGTGCCTTTGGGAGGCTGAGGGAGTGGATTGCCTGAGCCCGCGGGTTCGAGACCCGCCTGGGCAGCGAGACCA
>NW_007024987.1:0-706 GCF_000164805.1 Carlito syrichta
AAAAAAACAGTAACATTTGCCTCTCTGTTACTTTTAGAGTTCTAAGTTCAATGTACTTTGCTCTTTAAAAGCACCTGTGGCTTTAAAAGTCAATTCTCTTTAAAGAAAATACTTTCTCCACTTTTCAAAGTCAACTGATAACATGTCTTTTTATTGATCCAAGCATTTGCTGTTATGGAAACAGTCACACACAGCCCTGTAAAAGACCATGTGATAAAATCTGTACATCAAAATAACTAAAAGAAATGGAAGGGATTTTGCTATTTTTCTCCAGCAAGGGCAGAATGGTTAGCAACAGGATGTGGAACTATGTAAGATATTTGATTTTTCAAAATAACAAAAGCATTAAAAAATGTGAAAATCCAGGAAGCTTCTCCACAGGACCTGGAAGCCTTCCAGTCTCTGCCAGGAGTCCCTGCTTCTGAGTATGGGTAATGCTGCTTTCTTCTTACTGTCTACTTGAAGACTGGGTAAGAGGTGAAACTATCGTGATTCCAGGTAGAGCTATTTCCAAGTAAAACAGTTGGTATGAAGACAATTAAAAAAATTATTTGCTGCTACCTGGGTGAGAAGGGATGAGTCTTATGAGCTGAACTGAATCACCAAAGAGAGAGAGAGAGAGAGAGACAGAGAGAGAGAGAGAGACAGAGACAGAGAGAGAGAAAGAGAGAGAGAGAGAGAGAGAGAGAGAGAGAGAGAGAGAGAG
>NW_007024988.1:0-674 GCF_000164805.1 Carlito syrichta
ACCTGCCTGGGCAACTTGGCAAGACCTCATCTCTACAATAAATAAAAAAAACTAGCCGGGCATGGTAGCGCACACCTGTAGTTCCAGAAACTTGGAAAGCTGAGGCGGAAGATTCGCCAGAGTCCAGCTGGTCGAGGCTGTGTGGCTGGGAGCAACCACTGTACTCCAGTCTGGGTGACAGAGTGAGACTCCAACTCAAAAATAAAAAAAAAGACTGAGAAATAAGTTAGGGAGAAATATGTTAGGAAGAAATACATTGCTAAGATTCTTTGAATTTGAATATGATGGCCCATCTGATTGATTCAAATATATTACAGTAAGATTCCAAAATTATCCAGGAAAAAAAGGAAATTTCTCATCAATCTGCCCTGACTTTTTATCATTGACTTTTATATTCTATGAGGGGGACCCACAAAAACCCAGAATTTATTTATAAAGCATCGTGTGTTTATTCTTACATGTTTAAACTTCCGTCACCTTCAAAGTACTCTCCATTTGATGCAATGCACCTATTGAGATGCTTTTTCCACTACTCAAAACAGTTTTTGAGCCCGTTAATTTTGATGCCTTTTAGTGTTTCTGCCGTGTTTTCTTTCACCTCTTTCACACTGGCAACACGTTTCCCTTTGAGGACTTTTTCCACCTGAGGAAACAAACCAAAAAATGTCACTAGG
>NW_007024989.1:0-917 GCF_000164805.1 Carlito syrichta
TAGCAACGTCTTCTTCTAGTGCAGATGCTCAACAGAATCAGGGCACACCTTCCTCACTGCAGCCGGTGGGCTCACCTGTTCCGGGAGGCTCTCCATCCCAAAAACAGGATGACCACTGTTGAGGGCTGTGTGTGGAGTCATACCTAGGGCTCTTTGCATAGACATCTATACGACAGCTGTAGGTATAGTGTGGTGCTGCCTTATAAACCACAAAATGCTAAAAATGCAACCAAATATTCTGAGTGTCCTACAGTGGGCATTTTATATAAGACTAAATTTTATGTCAAGGAAATACCAACATTATAATAATGAATCTTCCCATACCCTAGCAATGCCCTACTTATCTATTATTATTTTAAGATATATAAAGTACTTGTTCAATGTACCTATTTAAAGCGACTTTCTGGCTGGACACAGTGACTCATGCCTGTAATACTAGCACTTTGGGAGGCTGAGGTGTGAAGATTGCTTTAGCCTAGGCATTCAATGCCTTGTTTCTACCAAAAATAGAAAAAGTACCTGGGCATGGTTGTATGTGCCTATAGTTTCAGCCACTTAGGAGGTTGAGGCAAAAGGATCCCCTAAGCCCAGGAGGTAGAGGCTGGGGTGAGTCCTGATCTTGCCACTGCCCTCCAGGCTGGGTGGCGGTGTGAGACCCCAACTCAAAAAATAAATAAATCAAGAGACTTTCTGGAGTCTATTACGGGACTACTATTCAACCCATGGCTCTAATCTTACCTCTGGGAATTCTACTGTAATTCTCAGGTGCAGAGTAGACCTTGCTTTCAGGTAAGTTATACTATTATAAGGTATAAAGATTTCTCTTTATTCACCCTGGAATCCTGCCTTCCTACCCAGTGCCAGAGGGATTCACAGGAGAAAGAGGGAAGAGGATTTGGTGGCAGAAAACACTTCCC
>NW_007024990.1:0-658 GCF_000164805.1 Carlito syrichta
CAAGAGAAAAAGAAGCCTACCCCAGAGATGGGAGAGCAATAATGTTGAGGTCACCCTTGACAATGGGCAAGAGGGTGGGTGAAGTGAAAAAAGGAGCCTCATCTTGATGCCTAATGTGCTCATCACACTTTATAGTTTAGAAAGCACCAGTATAGGCTCATTTCAGCAGTATATATACTAAAATTGCAACAATACAGGGAAGATGAGCATGGCCCCTGCACAAGGACGACATGCCAATCATGAAGCATCCCATAGTAAAAAAGAAAAAAAAGCACCAATATAAATGTGTTTTTATTGATTTACATCAAATGACAATAAGGTGAACAGTACAATGATTATTATCTCCATTTTAGAGGAAACCAAGGCTCAGAAAGGTCAAGTGTGTTCTTGCCCAAGATTATACAGCAAGCAAGTAGCAGAGTTGGAACTTCAGAGGTCTCATGGCTGCAAGTACTCCCAACCCTTTTAATTCCCCAATTCCAACTGAACTCAATTCCCAAGTCCCCTCTAGATGCTATTAATAGGACTTTATCCATGGTAAGCTAAGGACTATGCAAAAACAGACTGCCCCTCCTGAGTTCCTCCAGGGATTGATTCCGTGACCTCTTTATTTGGAAGAAATTTGGTGCTCTCTAAGCCTTCTCAGGGTGCTTGAAAG
>NW_007024991.1:0-654 GCF_000164805.1 Carlito syrichta
ACTCACCTACTGACTAGGTAAGCCTGAATGGTCAACTCACTCCCCAGTCGACTAAATTCAGCTGATCAATCATCTCACACAACGTCCAACTAGTTAAGTCGGCTGACCATTCAACTCACCTACCTGCCGACTAGTTAAGTCAACTGACTAATTGGCTTACTCGCTGGTGAACTAGTTAATATAGCTGACAAGTCGACTCACTTGCCAGTCGACTAGTTAAGTCAACTAAAATGTCAGCTCACTCACCGGCTGACTAGTGAAGTCAGCTAACTGGTCGGCCTACTAGCCGTCCACCTAGTTAAGTTAGCTAACCAATCGGCCGACTAGTGGGCCATATGTCAGTCAACAATTTAGGTCATCTACGTAATCGGATGACTAGTTAGGTAAGCAAATTAGTCAGCCCACTAGTTAACTGAACTAACTAGTGTGCCAACTCGTCAGTCAACTAGCTAACCCAGCTAAATTGTCGGCCGAATATTCGGTCAACTTTTTATGCCAGCAAACAAGTCGACTGTGTAGTCAGCCAATGTATTAAATCAGCTAACTAGTTGACCGACTCGTCAGCCAGAAAGTTATCACCTAGCTAACTCGTTGACCAACTAGTTAATTCAGCTAGATAGTTCATTGACCAACTAGTTAAAAAAGATAGATAAC
>NW_007024991.1:1952-2419 GCF_000164805.1 Carlito syrichta
TAGCAAGTTAAAAAGCTTGTCAAGTCAAATGGCTATCCTTCTGGCTAGATAGTTGTTTCAACAGTTAAATCAGCCGGTTAGCTAGGAAGCTAGCTATAAAAGTCAGCTAGTTATGTCAGCTAGCTAGCTTGTTAAGTAAGCTATTTAAGTCAGCTGACTTGCTAGCTAGCTAGCTAGGTAGCTAGCTAGTTGAGCCAGTTAGTTAAGCCAGTTGGTTAGCTAGATAGTTAGCTGGTTAACTCAGCTAGTTGTGTCAGCTTGCTAGCTAGTTAAGTCAGTGAGTTAACTCAGCTGTCTAGCCAACTGCCTGGCTGTATAGCTAGCTAATTAAGTGGACTGTCTAGCCAGTTAGCTAGCTAGTTAAGTATCCTTGTTAAGTCAGCTCACTAGCAAACTTGATAGCTAGTTAGCTAGGTAGTTAAGTCCGCTGGCTACCTGATTAAGTCAACTAGTTAAGTCAGATGGCT
>NW_007024992.1:0-636 GCF_000164805.1 Carlito syrichta
CTCTCAGTCACTCAGCCCAGATACCTAACTTTCTTGGATGTCAGTTTCTCCACAAGTCCTTTGACTTGTGGAGTATCCCATATTACACTGGGAATCACTTGCTCAATAAACATCCTTCCCTGCCCCCACCAGCATGTTTTGTTTCGAGATTGTCTTCTAGAATGGAAGAATCTCATTTCATAAAACTGTTATTAAAGAATCCCTGACACTTCCTAAAGCTTGTGAATCACATGCATTCGTGAGGGCAGGATATTGCCAATTCAGAACACCTGGAGGCTGCTCGGGCAACCCCCAGTTTGCGACAGCTGTGTGGCATCTCTCTGAATTCATTGGAGACGCTCCTTTGCAGTAGGGATGCAAAGGAAGTTTTGTGGCAAAGGAAG
The DNA here is from genome assembly GCF_000164805.1 of Carlito syrichta. Lineage (NCBI taxonomy): Eukaryota > Metazoa > Chordata > Mammalia > Primates > Tarsiidae > Carlito > Carlito syrichta. The sequence continues at coordinate 384 of NW_007024992.1, forward strand.
AGTCATCATGTCAGATGGGCACTGGGAGACAAAGGTAACACAGCTGGGGAAGAGGAAATTTTGTTTTGGTTTTTTGGCATATTCTTATTCACCATATACAAAATCAATCTCCTCCTACTGTGGAAGATAATTTCCCACGGGGCAATTTACAAACAGGCTACTGCCCAGTTCTCCCAGGGCTCTCATTCCTTTCCTCTCTTCAAATTAGAATACCCCAATCTAGTGTTGGCTGATCAGAAGAGTAGGGCTCCCA
>NW_007024993.1:0-703 GCF_000164805.1 Carlito syrichta
CTAAAGACACATCTGACAAAGAACTGTCATCCAAATTTACAAAGAACTCTTAAAACACAGCAAGAAAAAAAAAACTTGATTAAAAAAAATGATCTTGACAGATACCTCACCAAAGAAGATACAGAGATGAGAAGTAAGCATATGAAAAGATGTACAATATTATTTGTCATTAGAGTATAGCAACTTAACAATGAGCTACCATAACATATCTATCAGAATGGTCAAAATCTAAAACACTGACAACATCAAATGCTAGCAAGTATGTGAAGCAACAGGAACTCTCGTTCATTGCTGGTAGGGAAACAAAATGATATAGCCACTTTGGAATATAGTTTGCTGGTTTCTTATAAAACAAAACAAACTCTTACTATATTATCTGGTTATATATAGTAAGAGTGATAATCTGGTTATATATAGTAAGAGTGATATTACTCAAAGGTGGAAAACTTTTGTTTGTTCCAAAACCTACACATACGTTTATATGAATATTTATATACCACTATTCAAAATTACCAAAACTGAAGATGGCGACGGGGCAACCTGGTCTATGAAACCCTCTGCAAAGGAGAACACAGAGGGTCTCTGGCTCTCTCTGGGGGACTGTGGACCCCAACATCGCAGCCTGCTCTTCACATGGAGCTCAGCCGTTCCCACCGCTGAGGCATCGAAGCAGTCTGGACAACCACTGCAGCACAGACATAGC
>NW_007024994.1:0-877 GCF_000164805.1 Carlito syrichta
ATGTTTTTCATTTTCATTTTCAGCTTTAGTTTATCTGACAATGTATTTTACTTCCTTTCCTTTTACAATGTATTCCATTTGCCTTTTTTTGTTTTTTGAGTTAGAGTCTCACTAAGTTCACAGCAAGATCATGGCCACTGCAGTCTTGGCCTGCTGGGCTCAGGTGATCCTTCCGCCTCAGCCTTCCAAGTAGCTGGAACTGCAGTTGCACGCCATCACACTCGGTTGTTCATTTATCTTTAATATAATATAGACTTTTAGTTTGACAAAATTATTCTTTTACTAATTTTAAGATGCCACTTTTACTGTCTTTTTGTCTGCACTGTTTCTGGTGAGAAACATCCTTCTCTTGTTTCAATGTCTTATTTTATTTTTTGGCTGCTTTTAAAGGTTTATTTTCTCTTTGGTTTTCAACAGCATGGTTATATTATTCCTAAGTGTCTTCTCCTCTGGTTTTATCTTGTTTGTCTTTTGAGATTCTTGGATTAATGAATGTATAGTTTTTGTCAAATGTGAACAATTTGGTGCTATGTATTCATTTTTATCCTCCTCCAAATTCTCCTCCCCTGTGTGTATGTGTGTGTGTGTGTGTGTGTGTGTGTGTGTGTGTGTGTGTGTGTGTGTGAGACAAAAATATACACATTTTATTTTATTTTTAAGTATATACATCTTAAGATATGTTATCTATGTATTACTTTTTGAAGCTGAATTGAATTATGGTAGCAATGTACAGCACGACATTAGCTCAAAAGATGATACTAATTAAATGAATGCTGGCATCACCATCTGACAGGCAGGACAGTCAAAGAGAATGGTGGAAACACGGTTTTCATTCAAGGAGTACAAGACCATTTTGAAGTGGTATTTGACTGACACC
>NW_007024995.1:0-5133 GCF_000164805.1 Carlito syrichta
GTGTTTGGAACTTCCGTAAGCTTCGAGTGAGCGGTGGAACGGCCGAGACTCAGCTCCGGCTCAGGCCACAAAGACAAAATGAGTGGCTGAGGTTTGGGATGCAGAGACTGTTATGCCTGGAAACGACGAGGTCTGGAGAGGATGTCCGTCCTCCCCGTGTTCCACAGGAAATCATTCATGTGACCCTGAAGCACTTCCCAGCGGGCGGGGTTGGGACCTCTCCTCTCCTCTCTGGCACAGGCCGGGGGAGGGGCTTCTTGCCGAAGATTCCTCATAGCTCAGGGGCAGAGTTTGGCTTGAAGCCAGAGAGAGGTCTCAGGTACAGGAGTCACATTGCCTGGTGGGAGTCCTGGGTGCCATTTGCTGGCTGTGGTCTCCGGCAAGCCACTTTGCTGCCTGGCGGCTTCGCTGTCCCCATCTGTGACACAGGGCCTTCTGGTGCTGTTGCGAAGGTGCCTGGGCGTTCGGCATGTGCTCAGTAATTGGTACCCGTCAGATGCTCAGACAGCAGAGGCTAGCCCGCTCAGATGGCACAGCTAGCCACTCTCCCTCGGGCTGCAGAAAGAATATGCTTTACTCTGGGGTGGGGTCCCAGCTAGGCTGCTTTCCAGGTGGCGTCACAGAGCCACGCACGCACACACACGGTACAGGCAGGTGAAGCGTGGGTTCTCCCAGTTACTTGAGATCTTCTTCACCTTGACTGCACCGAAAGTCCAGGTCAACTGGTTCTGGAGAATCAGACGGGGGCAGCTCACCTGTGGGCCCCCCTCCCTGTCTGGAGGGGGTGGGCGTTAGGACTGGAAGGGAATGTTCCTTCTTACAGGTGAGGAAACGGGGGCCCAGAGGAGAATGGCCTGTCCCAGGCCACACAGCAGATTGATAGTCAGGGCTCACAGGGCAGGGGCTGAGACCAGAAGCGTGTGCTGGAGAACCATCCCGGCCTTGGTGCCGTGGGACTCCGGGCAGCCACCACTCCTCTCGGGGCCTCAGGTTCCTCCCTGTGAGGTGGGAGTGATGAGACCGGCCTCCCTGGATTGCCACGGGCCTGGAACGTGACCTGGGGCCAGCGGCTTCCCGCAGCAGCACAGACGATGCTCTGAGATCACCCCCAGCTCCCGCCCGTGAGAGGGGATGGAGCCCGTGTTTACGACGCTCCTGCTCGGGCAGAAGCGGGGCAGCTCAGCCTTCAAGGTGTCACTGATGTGTCCGTCTCTCAGGGAGTCACAGAAGGGGAAACTGGGGCTTCAGGGAGGCCGCGCGTGGCCCAAGTGCACACAGAGTTTGTGGTTGGGCTGAAATTTGGGCCAACTCCCAAGCCGGGACTGGCCCTGTCAAGCCCCATGGCCATTCCAAGGGCTCCTCCTCCCTCCGGCTTTGTTTTCTGTGCCCTCGGAACTGTTTCCCTATGTCACTGCCTATGGGGCCTCCCAGGATGGAGGCTCCTGGTGGGAACATGGAGGCTGGCCAGAGGTTCACGTTTCCCTGGATCCCACGCTTGGTCCTGGGCAGTGGCTCCATCCTTTTGAACCTTAGTTTCCTCATCTGTCAAGTGGGTTAGTAACAACCGGGCACCCCCAGGGCTGTTGGGGTGAAGTGAGGCTCCTGGGTGCAGCCTGATGCTGTGTGCATTCAGCAGGTGCTCAACACAGGCTGCTCTTCTTAGGTACCTGGAGTGGGAACTTCTGGAAGGTGTTTTCTGGCTGAACCCGAAACGCCCCCAGGAACACCTCCTCCTCAGGAGCTCTCCATGCCCTGTGGACCCAGAACCAACAAGAAGGTGTCAGACACAAGCAGGGCCTTCAGAGGGTATCTCCCCGCTCCAGTTGAGACTTGCACGCCTCCCAGGACGTGCAGTTCACCACCTCTTTGAGCACTGTTTCATTGCAGGGCAGATGGAAAAGAGCAACAGATTGGGAGTCAGAGGCTGACTCAAACTTGCCGTTGGCTTGTAGATTTAGGTGTTTCCCTGACCCTTCTCTGGGCCTCTCTTTCTGAGACGGCCCAGATAAATATTTGGATGTTCTTAGGAAAACAGGGGCTCAGCGGTCTCTGAAGAGTGTCTTGGCTCAAAAACCTGGCTGGAAATATGGCATTCCCCACCCTTGAGGGCTGAGAGCTGATCCTACCAGCCACCCCAGCTGTAACCAGGCCGCCCCAGGGTCGCTAGCCGCTGACTTGTGCAAGCGCTGCCTGTCCTGGGTCTGGAACACCAGTCTCGTGGGGGTGCCCCGCGGGCAAGCATCACTCCCTGCGGGGGTGCTCACATAGACCACGAAGTCCTTGGGGGCGGTGTCCAAGCAGCCCGTCGGCGAGATGGTCCTGGGGCTGTGTTGCAGCATGATGTTGCACAGGTAGACCTTCTGGGCCAGCCGGATGGTCACCTGGCTGTGGTCACCCTCCAAGATCGCGCGGTTGTCAGGTATCACGTTGGGCTATGGGAGGCAGGTGGGGTGTGGGCGGGACTGGGCGGGTCAGGCATCCCCCTCCCTCTTCTTGTCCCCTGCACTTTCTTGCCTTCTGGATATGCCAGGTCTTCCCGTCTACAAGGCTTGGCTCAAGCTCCACCCCCTCCAGGGAGCTCCCTGACTGACAGGGAGGCGCCTCTCATGGCCTCCAGCCTCTCCCCCTGATACACATTCATTCATTCGCTCACTCCCCCTTGGTACACATTCATTCATTTGCTCACCCATCCCCCATCATTCCTATAATCACCCTGTGATGTAGACGCTGTTACCACTCACATTTTACAAATGAGGAATCTGAGGCACAGAGCAGGGAGATGACTGGCCCAGGGCCATGCAGAGCTGGCAATGCAACTCAGGAAATTTGACCCTGAAGCCTGTCATTAACGAACATAAAGGGGAAACGGGCCCAGAGAGGGAAAGAGGTCTGACTGAAGTCACCCAGCAAAGGCGTTAATTTAGTAGGTTGTAAGTTTCTTGGAGATGCAGTGTGGACTGTTCTAATATGGAACAGAAGATTCTAGAATGGGGACGCAGGGACTTGTAGGGGCCACGGAAGGCCCCCTGGAGGAGCTGGGGCCAACTGTCAAGTGTGTGGCCTGTGCCCTGGGGTCCCTCTGCCTTGGCCACCTCCACCAGGTCGTCTCCCCACGCCAGATGGGCAAGGACGTTGCCCCAGCTGGACTCCAAGAGCTGATATCTTGGAGGTCCTTGAGGGTGGAGGCCAGGGCGCGTCACCTGCGGCCTTGGCCTCGCCCAGGGTTGGCTGCTAGGACGAGATGCCCACTGGTGTTTGCTGGATGGGGGCACTTGCCCTGGGAACTAGACAAACCCCTTCCCTCTCTGGGCCTCAGTTTCCCCATTGGAGGCAGGGTTCCAGAGGAGGGAAGAGCTCCGGCCTGACTGCCCCTCCCATCCTCCAGGGCTGTGACTGTGGCAGAAGTGACATCGTGCGACTGGTGGGGCTCAGTCCCCAAAGGTGACACGGTGCTGCCCAGTCTCAGAGAGGCCACACGCTGGTGTCTGAGCTCCTGACGGACTGCAAGCCGGCATCCGCCTCCAGACCCTGGGCTGACCCCAGAGGCAGAGTCACTCTGGCCTTCACGTCTTCCCAGCGAGGCCCCAGATGCCCGAGGATGGAGACAGGCCAGCCCCGCCGGGTCCTTTCTGAGTCTCCGTCCGACCCACAGAATCTCCGAGCGTGAAATGCCTGCCTGACCCCACTGACCTCGGAACGGGCTATTATGCAGCGATGGCAGTGACAGCAGCCAGGGCCTTACGAGCTGAATGGAAGCGAAGGCTCAGGAAGGTTGATGACTGAGCCGAGGCCGCCCTGCTCCAAAAGGGAAAACACCCCCAACTCTTCCCTTAAGCCTCCTCACTGCTGGATGGTCACCAACTCCAAGAAATACCGTGTGACATAGTATTCTAAGGTTCATATGAGTTGCCATGTTCAGTCCTTACAACGGCCCACTTTCTAGATGAGGACACTGAGGCACAGAGAAGGCAAGTAAATTGACCAGAGCCACACAGCTTATAGGAGTGGAGATGGGATTCGAGCCCAAGCAGCCCAACTGGAGCGCCAGTGCTATAACCGCACCTACTGCCGCTGTCATTGGTGGCTCCATGCTGCGCTCACATGGCCTGTCTGAACCGAGGCCAGCAGAGGCTTCGCGGAGACAGGAAGGGGCCTGGAAACCTGGGACTTTGGGGCACTGCAGGGTGAAGACGAGTTTGCAAAAGTTGTGCTGAATCCCGCACAATGGAATCCCTTGGTGAACACCCACTCCCAGGTGAAGATGTCGGATTCAACACATCGCCTCATTGTACCCTCTCCTAATACTCCACAACAGCTTCAGGACAGGGGTTTTAAAAGCCAAACCCATTTGGGCAGCGAGAACAGGAGCGGAGATAGCCAGGCTGCTGGGTAGAGTGGCGCAAGCTGTGCACTGCAGAGAGGGACAGAGACACGGCTCTCCAGGCTCTCCATGTGTTCTTTGAGTTTGGAGGAAGGTGCCTTTGTGGATCCATCGGCCCAGGTGGGTGGCTTCTCTTACGTTGCACAGAGGCACAACATGCTACGCCCCAGCACTGTGGAATTGTCCTGTGCACTGCAAGGCGTTTGATGGCATCCCTGGCCTGGCGCACCCCTTCCCCCACCCCTTTTAACAACCAAAAATGTCTCCAGACAGTGCTCAGCATCCCCGGGGCACAAGGCCATCCCATGCTGAGAGCCACTGACCCTGCAGACCTGAGAAAGCTGAATCCTGAGGGCATTCCAAAGGCCCAGGAAAGCGACTCTAGGTGCCTCTGGGCTCGAGCGGAGAAGAAGCCAGCTAAAAAACAGATTCCTAGGTCCTCCCTCGCTCTGAGAAGCCTGTGAGTTCTCCTCCACTCCCCAGCAGAAGACTGGAAGCTATTCTATGGGGAGGGTGAGACAAGAGGCTCTGTCAGGACAGGCAACAAGTTCCTAAGTGAAATGCCAAGAGCACTGCCCATGAGAGAAAAGATGGACACATTGGCCTTAATTAAAATCAAATACTCTGGAGCACAGGTTTCCGATATGTAAAATCATACCACTGACCTGAGTACATTTCCCAGAACTGTAGCAAAAAAGCTGATGGGTTCATAACACCATTAACCCCAAACAAGCAGAACAAGAATTATATAG
>NW_007024996.1:0-707 GCF_000164805.1 Carlito syrichta
AAAAACATCAGCTAATTAGTGTTAGTGAGGATGGGGAGAAAGGGCCCTCATCCACTGTTGGTGGGAGTGTAAAAATGGTACAGACACTTTGGAGAGCAGTCTGACAGTTCCACAAAAGGCTAAACTTAGTTACCATTTGACCCAAAAATTCCACTCCTAGGTATAAACCCAAGAGAAATGAAAACATGCATCCACTCAAAGATTTGTATGCAAATGTTCATAGCAGTGTTAGTCATAAAGACCCAAAGGTCCATTAACATCTTGCCTCTGCTGAGCTCCCTCCAAGGGCTCCCATTTCTCTCAGAACAGTAAATGTCGAAGTCCTTATAATGACCTCCAAGGCCCCACAGGATCTGGAACCCCACCCACCATGCTCTGATCTCATCTCCTCTCTCTGTGTCACTCTTTGCTGTCCCGGTCACTGCACTGCTTTTCTCCCATGGTTCATCCCCTTCCCTTTTTCAGGTTTCTATACAAATGCTACCTTCTCAATTAATTGACACTGATGGTTCTTTTTAAAATTGCAGTTCTTACCCTATTGCCTCACTCCATTTTTCTTTTCCATAGCATTTATCATCTTCTTTTTTTTTTGAGTTGGAGTTTCACTCTGTTGCCCAGACTGGAGTGAAGTAGCACGCTCCTGGTCACCGCAGCCTCGACCTGCTGGACTCTGGCAATCCTTCTGTCTCAGCCTTCCAAGTAGCCGG
>NW_007024997.1:0-1065 GCF_000164805.1 Carlito syrichta
CACACACACACACACACACACACACACACACACACACACACACAGACACACATACACACACACGCCTCTTTTGTCACATTGTGGAGTATGCTAGAACTTGCAGCCCTGGTTATTAGCTTTTGTGATCACTGCTTTCAAATGCCAACTTAAGAGTTAGAACACAAACTGTTGAGTGCTATACACAGGAGATCACAACTAGGCTTCCATAACTGTCTTCAAATGGAACTGTAAACCTAATTCATTAAGGGAAAAACTTTCCGTTCAAGAGTAGAGTTGAGAGAAAGAGGAGAGTGGTATCTGCAATTATGCCAAATTTAGCTGGGTTTACTCCTAGAGGTCCAACCTAAACAGTTCCCTGAGGACTGTGGTCAGCCCACTTAATATAGTTATCTGCACAAGTAGCCTCTGGACAAGGGTTGTTGCTTAATTTCATGAATACAAGGAGAAATTATTTTCCCATCGGTTTGAAACAATAGTGGAGCACAGGTTCATTTTATTTTTTACATTAAGTGTGTTTTTACATTAAGTTTCCTTCCAAGGGAAAACACCAGGGAGGTCTCATTTACATCACATTAATGTGGCGTGCCATTCTTGGTGGGGAACTGTAGGTGTTGCTGAAGCTACGTATCTGAAAAAGCTAAGCTGGGCCTCCAATTCTTTGGCTTATTACAGTTCTATTTTAGCCCTGTCCTCTTCTTCCCACTCAAATTCTGTGCCCTAGCATGTGTTTGGATATGCTGCATCCTCCAGTTCTTCACACTAAATATACTCTCAGAAACCACGAGCAAAACTTGGAGATGAGTCATTCTCTCTGGAGGACTCAGTGCTGTGGTGGACAGCTCGTAAACTAGAATAGAATCCGTTGGATGGGGGAGCAGAGACAACAGTAGTTGGTTCATTGTGTTCTGCAAAGGGAGCCAAGGGGGGCGAGGGTGGGTGGTTTCAGAGTAAATTGAAGCAAATGCTCATATTACACTTTAAAGAAAAGTTGGTTAAAGAGACAATACTCTGCAGATAATGCTCTAAGCTTAGAAGTTGTGTTCATCACTTGTTTGGGGGGGGGGG
>NW_007024998.1:0-815 GCF_000164805.1 Carlito syrichta
GCTAACTGAATTAACTAGTTGGCTAATGAGATATTTAGCTGAATTAATGAGTTGGTTAATAAGTTAGATAACTGTTTTAATTAGTTGGTAAATGAGTTAAATAGCTGACTTAACTAGTTGATTAACGAGTTAGCTAGGTGACTTAACTTGTCTGATGAGTCGGCCGACTAGCTAGCTAGTTTAACATGTTGGCTGACTACTCGGCCCACTTGTTAGCTGACTTAACATGTTGGCCAACAAATCGGCTGACTATTTAGCTAGGCTAAATAGTTGGCTGACGAGTTGGCCCCATAATTCAGGTAAGTATTTGGCTGGGTATTTTGCTCATCTAATTAGTAGACCAACTAGTTGGCCGACTAGTTAACTAGTCGACCATCTATTTAGCTGATCTAACATGTCTGCTGAGAAGTTGGTCCACTAGTCGGCTATAGTTTAGCTGACAACTACTTGGCCAGCTAGTTGGCTGAAAGATAAGCTGCCTTAACTAGTAAACCGGCGAGTGGGCAGACAGGTGAGCCATCTTATCTAGTTGACTGGTGAGAGAGTTGACTGGTCAGCTGAATTAACTGCTCTGCTGCTGAGTGAGCTGACACATGCACTGCCAGGTAGTGAGCCGACAAATGAGTTGACTTAACTAGTCGGCTGGTGAGCGAGCGGACTAGTTAGCAGACCTGTTGGCCTGAGAGCAAGCTTACAAGTTAGTTGACCTGTTGACTGGTATGTGAGATGACTAGATTGCTAACCAGTTGGCAGGCGAGTGAGCCTACTAGTTAGCTGACCTGATGGAAAGCGAGGGAGCCTACTAGTTAGCTCAC
>NW_007024999.1:0-674 GCF_000164805.1 Carlito syrichta
GCAGGCCAAGATTCTGGGAAGGAGGTGTGCGGAGAGATGGAATGATGGAGAGCCGTTGGGTTTGGGCAGAGATGAAGGTGTTCTCATAAGCCAGTGGGCTGTGGCTACCCACCGCCAGGGAGGCCAAGCATGGGGGGCGTTCTGAGAACCAACCTTGGCTACCTCGCCCTGTGCCTGGGCTCTCAAGAATACACTTCCAGTGCACGGGCTCTTTTGTCTAGTTCTCTGCCCATCTCCCTTTTAAGGCAGAGATTCTAATGCAAGGTCTCATTCCCCTGCAGCAAGTTCCATGCATGAAAACCCTGATGAATGGGCAGAGGGCTTTGGACCCTCAAATTGACAATGACAAAAAATAAGAGCTGTGTCTTCTACATGGGGGCAAAAACAATCATAGCAAAACAACATGAAAGTACTCTGTCTCCTTCTCTCTGTTTCTGTCTTTATCTCTCTCCATCTCTCTCTCTCTCCATTTCTCTCTGTGTCTGTCTCTCTGTCTCCCTCTGTCTGTCTCTGTGTCTGTCTCTCTGTCTCTCCTGTGGCTTCAGCCAGATGCCCCAGTAATGGGCCTCACCTGGGTCAGTTTTGAAGGCTGCCATGACCAAGTGCCACAAACCGGTGACTCAGAGCCACAGAAATGCATCGTTCAAGCTCTGGGAGCTGGAAGTTCCCAGGAT
>NW_007025000.1:0-666 GCF_000164805.1 Carlito syrichta
AATAATTGAAATATAATATAAAATACCACAGACATTACCAGTTTGTGACTTACTAAGAAGAAAAATCGAGAGCTTCTTCCTTTTTAACTGAAACTTTTATAATACAACAACATACTACTAACTCAGTTTCCAGAAATCAGCTCCCCCTTAAGATGTCTCCTATTTATAGTTGGAAGTTCCCAAAGAGATTCACATGGGCCCCTAAAACAGAATGCCAGCAAAAAAACACAACTCATCTGCCTTGTTCTCTGGTGTCTACCTCTGTTCCCCGTATGAGTAGCTGTTTCCGATGGAATCAATTGCAGAAATCTCACTGCTTTTACTTGCCATTGTGGGAGCATCAGCTTGGGATCATAACATCTGCTTCTAATGTTTCCAGTCTGCAAGATGCAAGACTATCACTCATTTTCTGGAAATGAAAGAGAAGCATCTCCTTCCTTCCCCACACCTTACATTTTCTGTTCTCTGTGCTCAGTCTTATAAAGTCTTGTGCAAATCCAACAGATCTCATTGGTCTAAAGCCCTTTGCTCCATAGGTTCCTTAAACCAGAGAGGATCAGTTAGGGACAGCTGACACCATTGATACTTTGAATTATCTTTCTAGCGCAAGCCATCAAACAAAACCCAAGAAGGACACTGATAAGGATTGGGCTAGGGGACGGAAAA
>NW_007025001.1:0-984 GCF_000164805.1 Carlito syrichta
ACAAGATGGCTGCCTGCCTCCCGAGGCAGGCAACAGGAGCCCCGCGCCAGGTGGGCAGGACAGTTTCCGTCGCAGGAGCGGTGGCAAGCGATCCCAGCAGATCTTCCCTGAAGCGGTTTGATGTGGATCTCCTCCGGCCGGGTTGTGATGAGCTACCCGTGCCAGAGGCCACGGCGGGCGCGGCGGCGGCGACGGCGGCGGCGGTGGCGGCGGCGGGAGCGCTGGTGGGGGGAGGGGCTGCGGCAGCAGCGGGAGAGGACGATGCAGTAAAAATGTCCAGTCCTTGCGATGTTCCAGTGATAGCGATGGCCGAGCTCTGTTTGAGGAGTAGGCTGCAGTGCTGGGGTCCCCAGCCTCCCGGGGGCGAGAGTCAGAGACCCACTGCAGATCTCCCTTGCAGAGGGCTTCAGACACCGGGTTGCCAGGTCGCCATCTTGCCCCCCGATTCTGCATTTCTAACAAAGCTCTCAGGAAGTGTGGAAGTTGGAGTCCAAGAACTACAATTAGAGGAATAGCAAGGCAAACTATTCATCTTTAAAACCCTTGAAGATAAAATCATCCAGATAATAGGAGTGATGAAAATAGCACTGGTGGGAGTGGTGGGTACTTAAAGCCCAGATTTCTTTGCCATTATACAATGCAACCATGCAACCAGAAATGATTTGTATTCCCTAAAGCTATTGAAATTTAAAAAAAATTATCCAGATGATAGTCAAATTTCAAATGTAAAGTGCGTTATGTGAGCTTGCACTTAAAGAGTGACTATTTGATTCCTTTTACAGCTGTATCTCCACACCGCACTGAGGGTCCAAATGGCTTGACTGTTGGATGGAGAGAGATTAGAAAACAGACTGAGGCTGGGTGCAGTGGTTCATGCCTGTAATCCCAGCACTTTGAGAGGCTGAGGTGGTTTGCCTGAGCCCATGGTTCGAGACCAGCCTGGGCAACTTGGCGAGACCTCGTCTCTACAATAAATCAAAAAAT
>NW_007025002.1:0-593 GCF_000164805.1 Carlito syrichta
AGAAAAACTCCCAAACCCATACTTCAATCCATGCTCAAATAAATTGTTTAAAAATTCAAATTCCACATATTTGTGATTGAATTTCTCCTTTAAATATCTCTCAGTTACTGCTACATTTTAACCCCAAGCTGAATTCTACCAACAGTTACACCCCTTAGTATTCTCTGATTACGGTGAGTACTTGGTGAAAACAAATGGAATCTGGATTTAATTCCTATGTTAAAATCGTTTTGTGTAGTACAATTTGCATTTTATAAGGCCAAAGGCAAAATGGTTAAAATAACATTCAAGAGGAACATGTGATTGGCTAAACTGAAGAGGAAATAGTGTATTGTGCAATCTCAAGGTCAGATATTCAAAAGCTTAGCTTGTCTCTGATTGTTTTTTTTCAATGCCAACAAACTGAGTACCGTAAATTGCTCAAACCAACAATAGAAAAGCTCGCTCTTCTTGGCAAAGATCTTCATATTTCTGAATTCTTTCTTCTGTCTTTTGGCCACGGTATCACAGTGGTTTTGTTCTTACTCTTCCACTGGCTACAATATCTATGACATTTCCATATACAATATCTGAACCTCAAAAAAAAGGGGGGG
>NW_007025003.1:0-1315 GCF_000164805.1 Carlito syrichta
CAATACCAAAAGGTTACATACTGTAGGATTTCATTTATACAAACAGATAACATTCTTCAAATGGCAAAATTATGGAAATGGAGACAGATCAGTAGTTGCCAGGGACTAAGAAGTAGGGAAGCAGGGAGGGAAGTGGAGGTGGCCCTAAAAGGGCAAAAGTAGGGATCTTTGTGGTGATGAAATTGTTCTGCATATTGATTTCATCAATGTTAATATCCTGGTTCTGATTTTGTAGTTATAGTTTTGCGATAATGCTCCCATTGAGGGCATTGGGTGACAGGTACACGGAATCTCTATCATTTCTCACAGCTGCATGTGAATCTACAGTTATCTCAAAATTAAAAGTTTAATTTGAAAAAAATCAAGATTTGTACAGACTGCTGAATGATTCTATATTACACGTAAAATAAATTTTGTATTCTAGTTAGTACTTATAACTCATGATATATCAGAAGTATTATTTAAATGGAAAATATCATTATGCTGATAAAGACGTTAGAATTGAGTTAATGAAAAGGACAGCAATGATTGTCCTTCTACTTGTTCAATTACAAATATACCCACTCGCCGGGCTCGGTGGCTCAGCCTGTAATCCCGCGCCTTTGGGAGGCTGAGGTGAGTGAATTGCCTGAGCCCGCGGGTTCGAGACCCGCCTGGGCAGTGAGACCTCATCTTTACAATAAATCAAAAAATCAGCTGGGTGTGGTGGCGCATGCCTGTAATTCCGGCTACTAGGAAGGCTGAGGCGGAAGGATCGCTGGAGCCCAGCAGGCCGAGGCTGCGGTGGCCGGGAGCGGCCACTGCACTCCAGTCTGGACGACAGAGTGAGACTCCAACTCAAAAAAAAAAAAAAAAAAAAAACAAATATACCCACTCTTTTTGCAAGTGGAAATTGGGCCAGCATATCTCAGCCAGAATGGAACTGTAGGGGTCATTCCCTGCGTTTCCTAGAGGGCTTTACAGAGTGATTGTTTCAGTTCAGGGCTGGACAAAGGGTACCAGGCAAGGTTCAGGTGTAGGTAATTTCCCAAAGCCCAGGGCTGTGTTTTGACGACCTAGCTGAAAAGTGTACTGGGAAGATTGCTGGACTGTTGCGATTTGAATTGGCCTGTGTAGACTTCTGGTTACTGCAACTCCCACAGATGTGCTGCGTTTCCAGCAAGAAGAACCATCTCCTGACCTAACAGTTTAAATATCTTAGCAGGGCAAAACCTTTGTTTAAAGAAACTCATTTTGGGCTGGGCTCAGTGGCTCAACCTGTAATCCCAGCACTTAGGGAGGCCGAGGCGAATGGATTGCCCGAGTCCACAGGTTG
>NW_007025004.1:0-2314 GCF_000164805.1 Carlito syrichta
CCTATTTGGCTGGGTACTTGGCTGGCCTAATTATTTGTCCGCCTATTTAGCAGAGTTAACTTCTCAGCTGACAAGTTGGCCAACTAGTCGGCCAACTGATTAGGTGAAATCACTATTTGTCTGGCTACTTGGCTGACTGCTTAGCTCAGTTAACAAATCAGCTGGCGTGTTAGCCAATTGATCAGCTGAATTAACTTGTTGACCAGCGAGTGAGCTGACCAGCTGACTTAACTAGTCAGGCAATGAGTGAGCTGACTCTTCAGGTGACTTAACTAGTTGGATAGCGAGTGAGACGACTGTTCAGCTGACTTAACTATTTGGCTGGCGAGTGAGCTGACAGGTCAGCTGACTTTAGTTGAATGGCTAATGAGCCAACTGGTCAGAAGACTTAACTAGTTGATGAGTGATTGAGCTGACAGGTGAGCCGACTTAACTCATCAGCTGTCAAGTGAGCCAATGGGTGAGCTGCCTTAACTAGTCAACCAGCGAGCTAGCTGGCCAGTGAGCTGATTTAACAAGTCACCTGGCGAGCAAGCTCACTAGTTAGCTGACATGTTGGCCTGCGAGTGAGCCAACAAGTAATTGACCTGTTGGCAAGCAAGCGGCCCAGCTAATTGGCTGACCGGTTGGCAGGCGAGCATTCCGACTATTTAGCTAACCTGATGGAAAGAGAGTGAGCGCACTAGTTATCTGATCAGCTGGTTGAGTGGCTAGCCGATTAGTTAGCTAAGTAATTAGCTGATTTGCTAGCTGACATAACTTGCTAGCTGACTAGCTAGCTGGCTATCTAGCTGGCATAACTAGCTAGCAAGCAAGCTATCTAGCTTTCTAGCTAGGTGACTTAACTAGCTAGCTAACTGGCTAGTAAGCTGGCTTACTGACTTAACTATTTAGCTGACAATCTAGCTGATTTACTAGCTGACTTAACTGCCTAGCTGAGAAGCAACCTGACAAGCTAGTTGACTTAACTAGCTAGCTGAATTGTTAGCTGACTTGCTAGCTGACTTAACTAGATAACTGTCTAGCTAGCTGACTTTACTAGCTGACTAGCTAGTTGGCTGGCTAGCTGGCTAGCCAGTTGAAATAACTAGTTAGCTACCGGGTTGCTTAGATGGCCAGCCAACTGGCTTACCTAGCTAGCTACCTGGCTGGGTAGCTGGCTAGGCAGCCAGCTATCTAGCTAGTGAGCTGGACAGCAGGCTAGCCAGAGGCCTTAAATAGCCAGGTGGCTGGCTGCTCAGTCGGATAGCCAGCCGCATTAAATAGCCAGTCTCCCTGCTCATCAGCTGGCTAGCAAGCCAACAGAACTAGGTGGCCACCTACCTGACAAGCCTGCTAACCAGCTGGTTTAATTAGCCAGCGACCCAGCTAGCCAGGTAGTGTACCAGCTAACTTAACTAGCTGACTTATGTAGATAGCCATCTGGCTAGACAGCTGACTTAACTAGATAGCCACCTCGCTAGCCAGCTGGTTAGCTAGGTCACTTAACATCCTGACTTAACTAGCCAGCCAGCTGGCTAGCCAGCTGACTTAATTAGCTAGCTACATGTCTCTCAAGGAAGCTAGCAAGCTGGCTTAAACAGTTGACTTAACCAGCTAGCCAGCAGCTAGACAACTGTATTAACTATATAGCTACCTAGCTAGCCAGTTGGCTAGCCACTTGAATTAACTAGCTGAATTAACCAGCTAGCCAACTGGCTAGGCAGCTGAGTCAACTACATGATTTAACTATTTAGCCAGCTGACTAACCAGCTTACATAACTGCTGATGTCCTTAGCTAGCCAAGTAGCTAGTTTGCTGACTTAAATAGCTGGCTACCTATGTATCCCGCTGGCTTGCCAGCTGACTTAGCAACCTAGCTACCTATCTCAACAGCTGGCTTGCCAGCTGACTTAACTAGCTAGCTATCCAGATAGCTTGCTGGCTAGCCAGCTGACTTAACTATCTGATTAACTATCTAACCAGCTCACTTAACTTGCTTACTTAACTAGCAAGTTTCCTAAATAGCCAGCTGACTTAACCATGTGAAATAACTAGCTAGCTACGTAGCTAGCTATCTAGCTAGCCAGCTGCCATAAATAGCTGACTTAAATAGCTAGCTACCCAGGTCGCCAGCTGAATTATCTAGCTGAAATATCTAGCTAGCCAGCTGTCTACCCATCAGAATTGACTAGCTTTTTGACTAGCAAGTGAGCAGTCTAGTCAACTGACTTAACGAGGTGACTAACCTAGCTAGGAAGCTGGTAAACAGGCTGAATTAACTACCTGATAAATGAGCTAGGCAGTTGGCCAACCAGGTGCCTAAACTAGCTGA
>NW_007025004.1:2910-3747 GCF_000164805.1 Carlito syrichta
CAAGCTACTTAATTCAACTGGCTAGAAACCAGGTCAGCTAGTTAAGAGAGTTAGTTAAATCAGCTGGCTAGCCAGTTGGCTAGCTAGTACTGATCTAGTTAAGTCAGTTGGTTGGCCAGATGGCTAGTTAATTAAGTCAGCTAGATAAGTCAACTGGCTATCCAGGTGGCTAGAGAGGTAGAGAGCTAGTTTAGTCAGCTGGCTAGCCAGCTGGATAATGAGTTAAGTCAGCTAGTTTAGGCACCTGGTTGGCCAACTGCCTAGCTCATTTATCAGGTAGTTAATTCAGCCTGTTTACCAGCTTCCTAGCTAGGTTAGTCACCTCGTTAAGTCAGTTGACTAGACTGCTCACTTGCTAGTCAAAAAGCTAGTCAATTCTGATGGGTAGACAGCTGGCTAGCTAGATATTTCAGCTAGGTAATTCAGCTGGCGACCTGGGTAGCTAGCTATTTAAGTCAGCTATTTATGGCAGCTGGCTAGCTAGATAGCTAGCTACGTAGCTAGCTAGTTATTTCACATGGTTAAGTCAGCTGGCTATTTAGGAAACTTGCTAGTTAAGTAAGCAAGTTAAGTGAGCTGGTTAGATAGTTAATCAGATAGTTAAGTCAGGCTAGCAGAAATAACTAGCCTGTCAGCTGTCTGCACATCTGATGTAATAAGCTTTTTAATAGCTAGCCAGCTGGCAAGACAACTGATTTAACAAGCTGAGTTAACTAGCTAACCAGCTGGTTTGCCCACTGACTAAAATAGCTGACTTAACTAGCTTGCCATCTAAATAGCCAGCTGACTTAATTTCCTAGATACCTAGCTAGCCAGCAGCCTATCCAGCTGACTTAA
>NW_007025004.1:4803-6025 GCF_000164805.1 Carlito syrichta
TAACTAGTGTGCCAACTGGCTAGTCAGCTGACTTAACTAGCTCTCTACCTAGCTAGCTAGTTGACTAGCCAACTGAATTAACTAGCTGACTTAATTAGCTAGCTAGCTGGCAGCCAACTGATTTAACAGTCTCGCTGCCTAGCTAGTCATCTGGCTAGCCACCTGACTTAACTGGCTGACTTATATAGCTGACCTGATTGCTAGTCAGCTGAATTAGCTAGCTTGTTAATAGCTAGCCAGCTGACTAGCTAGCTGACTTAACTATGTGACTTAAGTATCTAACCAGTGGGCTAGAAAGCTGACCTAATTATTTAGTTACTGAGCTAGTTAACTGTCAAGCCAGCTGACTTAACTAGGTGACATAACTAGCTAGCCATCTGGCTAGCAGGCTGACATAACTGCCTAGCTACCTAGCTAGCCAACTGGATAGCCAGCTGACTTAACTAGCTAGCTACCTATGTAGCCTGCTCGTTTGCCAGTTGACTTAGCTATCTAGATGCATAGATAACCAGCTGGATACTGAGCTGACTTTACTAGGTTGTTTAACTAGCTAGATAACTGGCTACCCAGCTGACTTAAATAGCTAGCTAGCCAGCTAGGCATTTGGTGAGTCAGCTCACTTAACTCACTGACTTAACAAGCTAGCAACCTGACTTGACTATCTGATTTAACCAGCTAGCTACCTTGCTCGTGAGCTTGCATATCTAGCTGGCTTAACTAGCTAGCTACCTAGCTAGCTATCTAGCTAGCCAGCTGACTTAACTAGCTGACTTAAATAGCTAACTAGCTGACATGAATGACTGACTTATATAGCTAGCTTCCTAGCAAGCCAGCTGACTTAACTAGCTGAAATAACTAGCTAGCCTAATTACTAGCAATCGGACTTAACTAACTTTTTACCTAGATAACAAGCTGGATAGCCAACTGACTTAACGAGCTGTCTTAACTAGCTAGCCAGCTGGTTGCCAGGTGACTTAATTAGCTGACTTAAACAGCAAGTCAGCTGGGTAGAGAGCTGCATTAAATAGCTGGCTACCTATCTAGTCACCTGGCTAGCCAGCTAACTTACCTACCTGATTTAAGCTAGCAAGCTAACTAGTTAGCGCACTTACTAGCTAGATACCAGCCGGCTAGACAATTGATTAAAATAGCTGACTTAACAAGCTACCCAGTTGGCAAGCCAGCTGACTTAACTCACTGACATCACTAGCTAGCCAGGTAG
>NW_007025005.1:0-5692 GCF_000164805.1 Carlito syrichta
GTGCAGGGTCGTATCTCCACCTGGTTGCCCACACCTCCGCCTGCCTCGTTCCCAAGTGTTGACTTGAATGCCCCTCCCCCGAGCCACCTTCGTGAAAGGGAGGGCATGACTCTCAAACCTTACTGGGGATGAGGATGGCCGGGCGACTCATGCCTGTCTCCTTGGCACTTGGGGAGGCTGAGATGGGCAAGTGGCCAGAGCCTGGGATCTCGAGACCAGCCTGGACAACATAGCAAGCCCCCACATCGACCCCAAACAAATCCCAGAAAACCGTGGGTGAGCACAGGCCTCGGCAGGAGGAAAGCTTTCAGCCCAGAGTTCAAGACCAGTCAGGAAGACCCAGATGTCACCCAAATGGAAAGCCTGCGATCACAGCAGTTTTGGAGGCCCAGGTCGAGAGGATGGCCTGACTTGGAGGTTTGAGGGCAGCCTGAGGAACCTAGTGAGGAAAGAAAAGAAGAAAGAAAGAAAGAATGAATGAAATCTATTATCCTGCAAACCTTCCCCACCAGCCCCCCCACATCTGAGGGTCCACAATCTCTACACCTTCCATTCCCTATCCCCGCCAATGACTGCCCCCACTTTGATGTGGGAGTTCCTTAGGCTTCCTGGCCTTGGGCCTGCTGGCCCTTGTCTCCGAGGTAAGAAATGTGACCCAGGTAGGCTGCACATCCAACTTGGCAACAAGGACCTTCCACCCCAAAAGGACAGGAATACATCCCTCACCCTGGGACATTTTCCCCCCCAATCCCATTTTTTAAATCTAAAGCCAGTTGCCCTGTGAACACACCACACACAGTTGAGAATCATCACGCACTGTACGATTCTGATGTTTTTGGAGACAGGTCTGGCTCTGTGGGCCAGGCCGGGGCACAGGGACACGATCATCATTCTCAGCCAGCTTCAAAATCGCGAGCTCTGATGATCCACCTGCCTCAGCCTCTGGAGTGGCCAGGACAACAGGCACCTCGACCCCAAAACCCTAAATTGGATGGGTGTGGATACGGGGTCTCTCTGTGTGGCCCGGGCTGGCCTTGGGCTCCCAGGCTCCAGCCATCCTCCCACCTTGGACTCCCAGAGCACTGGGATTCCAGGCATGGGCCAGCATGCCATGCCTTCTGGTTCATTTTTGACAAATAATCGAGGCCAGGCTTGGGGGTTTACCTTGTCATTTCAGCACTTTGGGAGGCCAAGGCCAGTGGACAGCCTGAGCCCAACCTCGAGTAACTAGGTGAGAACCCGTCTCAACCCTCCATCCCCAATGAGCCAGGCCTGTTGACATACACCTATTATTCTGGCTCCTCAGAAGGCCGGGGAAAGGCTCACTGGAGTCTGGTGGGCTGAGAGAGTGGTGGCCACTAGAGATCCGCTGCCTTAAAGCCTGGGTGACAGAGTGAGACTCTGAGTCAAAGAAAAGGAAAAAAGGGGAAAAAAGAGAGTATCCATTTGTGTATGGAGATGGGATCATCATGATCAGACAGAGATCATTTAGGAAGGAGGCCCCAGCCTTGATTCTAGAGTTACTGAAAGATGGTGGATTGGCAGACAATCGGGCTGTGACTTTAGGACGCCGAGGCATGTGACCACTGGAGCCCAGGTGTTCGAGACCAGCCTGGGCCACGAGGTGGGACCTCATCACTCTCTGTAACGCAAACATTGGAGTCTTGCATGGTGGCGCCTGCAGTCCCAGCTACACGGGATGTGGTGGCCTACATCCAGGAACATTCTTTTGCATCACCCCTGCCAACAGAACATGCAAGTCCAGGCCAGGGACTGTGAGTCACAGCCATCAGCCCCGTGCTCTGGGAGGCTGAGGCGGGAGGTTGCCTGAGCCCAGGGGTGGGAGACTAGCTGAGCAACATGGTGTTGGTGGTGGTGGTGAAGATTATTATTATTTGGAGTCAGAATCCTGCCCTGTCACCCAGGCCACAGTGCCCGGGCACACTCAAGGCCACAGTGGACTCCATCTGCCTGGCCTAGGCAATCCTCCTGCCTCAGCCCACCGAGTGGCTGGAACCACAGGCCTGCACCACCACACCCAGCTAATCTTTTGATTTATTTTTCATGGCTGAGGCGAGGTCTTGCCCCATGTCCCAGGCTGGTGTTGAACCCACAGGTGCAGAACCTCCAAAAAGATGGGATGTCAGGCTGTGCTCCTGAGTCCAGCCTGTGGTTGGAATGATGGAGTTGGTTGGCATTATTATTCTAAGTCAGAGTCCTGCTCTGTCACCCAGGCCAGAGCTCATAGAACTGCACATGGCCACCAAGGCCTTCAACGGCTGGGCTCCTGTGATTCTCCAGCCATTGCCTGCCATTTGAAAGTAATAACAGGCATACAGCACCATGTTCAGCACATTTTTTGGCTTCTTGTGGAGACGAGGTCTCGTTAAGTTGCCCAGGGTGATAATGACTCCCGGGCCTCAGACCATCCCCTCACCACAGCCTCCCAGAGTGCCAGGATAACAGGCGTAAGCCCCTGCACCCAGCTTCCACAACACTTTTGGTACACTACCACAAGGCCTGCTCCCTTCTGATGAACAGGGACCCCAGAGAGGGCAGCCGGAGTCACCCACCGAGTACTACCAGGGGGAAGTGCCTGGGCAGGTGTGTGTCTTTGCCAGGGTGTCCACCCATCTGCCTGCCTTGTTCACCAGGGTGAACCTGCCTGCTCCTCCCAAGGTCTGCCTCAGGGAAAGGGAGGGCAGGACTCTCAAACCTTCAGGGAAGCGGGGAAGGCCAGATGACTAACGCTTGTCCCCTAGCACTTGGGAAGGCCGAGACAGGAAGATGACTGGAGCCCAGGAGCTTGAGACCAGGCTGGACACAAAAGCAAGCCTCCACCTTGACCCAAAGCAATATCCAGAAAACTTTGGGTGAGTGCAGCCCTTGGTGGGGGATCTCCTCTGATCCAGAGTTCAAAACCAGGCAGGAAGTCCAGGATGTCAACCAAATGGAAAGCCTGTGATTGCAGGAGTTTTGTGAGGCCCAGGACAAGAGGATGTCCCCAGTTTGTCTGTTGGAGAGCAGCCTGGGCAACCTAGTGAGGAAAGAAAAGAAAGAAGGAAAGAAAGATAGAAAGAATGAAATCCATTCTCAAGTAAACCTTCTGCCCTCATTCCTTACCTGCCAACCCTCCCAAATATGAGGGTCCCAAAAGCTCGGCACATTCCAGCCCCAACATCCCCTCCACTCAATGTCTGTCCCTGCTTAGATTTGGGAGTTCCTGAGACTCCCTGGCCCAGGTCACCGACTCTCCTTTCTGAGATGAGAAATGTGCCCCAGGCAGGACGACCTTCTGGCTCAGCAATGAGGACCCTCAACCAAGAAAGGCCAGGGACACATCCCTCACCCAGAGACATTTCTTCCCTGCCAAATTCCATATTTCCATGCTCTAAAGCCAGGCGCCTTTTGAACACAGCACATGCAGTTGAGAATCTGAGTACGATTCTAAAGTTTTGGGAGATAGGGTCTGGTTCTGTGGCCCATGCTGGAAGCCAGGGGACAGGACTGTCATTCACTGACAGCCTCGAAATCACTCTGGGGATCCTTTCACTCAGTCACTGGATTGGCCAGGACTATGGGCATCTCAACTCCAGAACCCCTGTTTGGATGAGTGCAGAGATGGTGGCTCCCTGCATGGCCAGGGCTGGCCTTGGCCTCCTGGGCTCAAGCCATTCTCCCTCTTTGGCCTCCCAGAGTGCTGGGATTCCAGATGTATGCTGCTGTGCCAGGCCATTGGGTTCATTTTAGACAAAGGCTCGAGGCCGGGGTCGGGGGCTCAGTCTCATAATCCCAGGTTTTTGGGTGGCCGAAGCCAGAGCTCAGCTGGAGCCCATGAGCTGAGACCCTCCCCCACAACTTGGCGAGACCTCGTCTATACCCTCCATTCCAAATGATCCAGGTGTGGTGGCATGCCTGTCATTCTGGCTCCTCTGAAGGCCGGAGAAAGACTCACCAGAGCCTGGCAGCCCAAGCTGCAGTGGCTGCAAGTGAGCCACTGCTCTCCAGCCTGGGTGATGGAGTGAGACTCTGACTCAATGAAAAAAAGGAAAAAAGGATAAAAAAGAAGAGCATTCATTTGTATATGGAGTTAGGATCATCGTGATCAGACAGAGAACATTTGGGAAGGAGGTCCCAGATTGGGCCTAGAGTTCCCGAAAGATGGTGGATTGGCAGAGAATCGGGCTGTGGATTGGGGAGGCTGAAGCAGGGAACCACTGGAGCTTGGGAGTTCAAGACCAGACTGGGCCACCTAGCAAGACCTTGTCATTCCCTGGAATGCAAATAGTGGAGTTGCAATTGGTTGCGCTCATGGTCCCAGTTACATGGAGTGCAGTAAACTCCATTTGGGGCATTCCTTTGTGCTGCCCCCACCAATAGAAAGGGTGGGTCCAGGCTGGGCACTGTGGCTCATGGCCGTCAGTCTCGTGTCCTTGGAGGCCGAGGCAGGAGGCTGCCTGAGCTCAGAGGTCAGAGTCCAGTCTGGGCGAAGTGGCATGACCTCTTCTTTGCAAGGGGTTCCCAAAATCGAGCCTGGCATGGTGGTCCCCGGAGGACCAGCTGCTCAGGGTCAAGGTGGGAAGACCGCCTGAGCCCCACAGTTCGAGGCCCGGGGAGCCACAATCCTGCCGTTGTCCCCAGACCAGTCGACAGAGACTACGGTGACAAAAATGACGCTTCCCACATGAGTCATAATGGGCGTCCATGGTTCCCCAGTGAAAGGTTCCCATGGGGGGGGTATGATGGAGAGATCAGGAGAGGCAGGGCCCTCCCTGTGACAGAAGGAGGCAGACAGGGTGAACAAAACCTGGGCTGGCCGCAGTGATGCTGGACCACCATGAATGCTCTGAGCCTGATGGCCATCCTAGCTTGGAGCCGTATGTTCTGTGAGCTCACACGCATCTTGACCATGGAACACGAGTGTGGAGGGTGGAGGCAGGCCTTCTGGGTTGCATGGCCAAAGGTGTGGGACGGACATGCACATTGGTCACCTTTGAAACCTCCCACAAATGAAGGGTGGGAAAGTGCCTTTTACTCTCCCATCCCTGAGGGTGTCTCCTCATGCTGGGTGGCAGGATTGATGGTGGTGGTGGTGGTGGTGGTGATTATTATTATTTGGAGTCGGAATCATGCTCTGTCTCCAAGGTTGGTGCGAAGGGGCATGCTCACTGCCACAGCAGAATCCACCTGCTGGGTTCAAGTGATCCTCCTGCCTCAGACCCCTGAGTGATTGGAACTAGAAGACAGTGCTACCACGCCTGGGTAATCTTTGGATTTATTTTTGCTGGCTGAGACAAGTTCTCACCCCCGTGTCGTGGGCTGGTATCAAACCCATGGCCTCAGGCTGTCCATTCGCCTGGGCCTCCGAAGGACTGGGAGATCAATCTGAGCACTTGAGCCTGGCCTGTGCTTGTGGTGATGGCTGGTATTATTATTCTGAATCGGAGTCCCACTCTGTCACCCAGGCCGGAGTGCAGGGACCCACTCTCAGCCACCTCAGCCTCCACTTGCTGACCTCTGGCAATCGTTGCTCTGCGGACTCCTTAATGGACGGAATGACAAGTGTGCACCATCATACTCGGCTAATTTTTTTGGCTTCTTGTAGAGACGAGATCTCACCAAGGCGCCCGGACTGGTCTCGCACCCGGTGTCTTAGACCATCCTCTCAGCTGAGACCCCCATAGTGTTGGGA
>NW_007025006.1:0-644 GCF_000164805.1 Carlito syrichta
CTTGGAAAGCAGGGTGCTACTGCACAAAAATAACAAACAAATTTATGAGCACATACAAAACACTATCTCCTGGTCTAATATCTGGGGCATAGATTGTTGAACAAAAGTCTATCTCAGCTGTCAGATTTCCAATAATAAGTAAATGCTGACACAACTTCACCCCGTTAACGCTGCCCAGAGAACTCTTACTTCAAAAGAAAGTTCAAAAGACTAACTTGGTGATCCAAACAACTCTCTTCCTACAGAGAAACTTATGCCAAAGAAAAAGGAACAATCAAGAGATAGTTATAGCATTAAAATGCCATGCAGAGGAGACCTTGAAAGATAGCGGTGAAGGGAAATCTCCCCAGTGAGTAGGACTCTTAAGCAGTGAATCTTGTTGCAAGTTTGCCTTGAAGGAGACAGAGTTGTGGATTTTCTCTTGCTTGTAGTTAGTCGCTAATATTTTGGTTCGATGGCTAAGGATTTGAAAAAATATATATCATTGGATAATTGCTAACAAGAGGTTCTGTAGAAGTGGGATGTAAATAGGTTCAGAAAATGAAGAAATGTGTGTTCTTTGTGAATATTCATCGCATAGCTACCTCTGCAGAGTATCCAAACAATTAAGTGAATAAACTGTGTGTTAGTCAATCTCTTTTTCT
>NW_007025007.1:0-577 GCF_000164805.1 Carlito syrichta
AGGGTAGAAACTTATAAGGCTCTCATCCTGTAGAACTCACAGAGTTTCTACAGGATGAGAGCCTGTGAGTTTCCAGGGGGGGGTCATTTATTCCTTCACACATATTCATTAAGTCACATAGATCATCTTGTTTCAAGACAGTGCCATTTCTAATCTTTCTCAAGAGATAGATTTTCCAACACATTAAAATTTTTTTTATTATAAAAATAGTTAAGCCCCCCACTAATGTGTAATGCTGTCTCTAATTTGTACACTTCATGGCACTTCACAGTTTAAAACTCTTGTTTGAATGCGTCACCCCATTTAACCCTCAGAGTAATCTCGTGAGGTGAGTGATATCCTTGTTTGATAGGTGAGGAAACTGAGTGTGAGATTCATCTGGGATCACGCATCTCATGTGTAGCAGAGCTGGAACCCAGACAAAAGCCAGACATTTGCAAGGTATGGGTCTCTGATCACACTTTTGCCGTGATTGTTTCTCAGCATTTAACTCCCTCTGTGGTGGTAAGTATAGACATCACAGTGACTGTAATACTTTCATTGGGAGTATTCGTTTTTCAGATTAAGAAGCTGAGGC
>NW_007025008.1:0-741 GCF_000164805.1 Carlito syrichta
AGTCAGCTAGTTAATTCAGCGAGCTAGCCAGCTAGCTAGTTAAGTCAGGTAGCTAGTCAGCTAGCCAGCTAACTAGCCAGTCAACTAGCTAGTTAAGTCAGCTGGGTAGATAGCTAGATAGCTTGTTTGCTAGCTAGATATGTCAGCTACATATCCAGCTAGCTAGTCTGCTAGTAAGTTAAGTCAGCTAGCAAATCAGCTAGTAACTTAGCTTTCTAGTTGGCTAGCAAATTAGCTAGCTGGTCAGTTAATTAGTGGGCTCACTCACTTTCCACCAGGTAAGCTAACTAGTCAGCTCACTCGCCTGCCTACCATTCATCAAATTAGTCGGCTCACTCGCAAACCAACAGGCAGTTAACTACTCACCTTTCTCGCCAGCCGACTAGTTAAGTAAGCTCACCAATTGGCTCACTCGCTGACCGACTGGTTAAAGCATCTCACCAGTCGGCTCACTCGCCAGCCAATTAGCTAAGTTGGCTCACAAGTTGGCTCATTTGCCAGCCGACTTGTTAATTATTCTGACCAGTCAGCTCACTCGCCAGCTGACTAAATTCGGCTGACCAGTTAGCTCACTCACCAGTCGACTAGTTAAGTCAGCTGACCAGTCAGCTCATTTGCAGGCCAACTAGTTAAGTCAACTCACCTGTCGGCTCACTCGCTGGCCGATTAGTTAAGTCAGCTACCTGGTCTGCCGACTAGCCAGTCAACTAGATAAGTCAGCTAACAAATCGGATGACTAGT
>NW_007025009.1:0-849 GCF_000164805.1 Carlito syrichta
GGCCAATTGGTTAGCTGACTTAACTAGTTGGCCAGATAGAGAGCCGTCCAGTTAGCTGACTTAACTACTCCACCAGCGAATGAGCCGATAGGCGAGCTGACTTAACTAGTGGGCCAGTGAGTGAACCAACTGGTCAGCTGAATTCACGAGTCAGCCTGCGAATGAGAAGACTGGTCAGCTGACTTAACTAGTTAGCAGTCTAGTGAGTGGACTGGCCAGCTGACTTAACTAGTTGGCCTGCAAGTGAGCAGACTGGTCAGCTGACTTAACTAGTCAGCCGGTGAGTGAGCCGACTGATCAGATGAATTAACAAGTAGTCTGGTGAGTGAGCCGACTGGTGAGCTGACATATCTAATTGGCTGGCAAGTGACCTGATGGGTGAGCTGCCTTAACTAGTCGGCTTGCGAGTGAGCAAACTGGTGAACTGACTTAACTTGTCACCTGGTGAGCAAGGCAACAAGTTAGCTGCCCTGTTGACTTGTAAGCGAGCTGACAAGTTAGTTGACCTGTTGACTGGCAAGCGAGCTGACTAATTTGTGGACCGGTGGGCAGGCGAGGGAGCCGACTAGTTAGCTGACCTGATGGAAAGCAAGCGAGCCCACTAATTAGCTGACCAGCTAGATGACTTGCTAGTCAACTAGATATCTAAGTAACTAGCTTATTTGATACCTGACGTAACTAGCTAGCTGACTTGCTAGTTCGTTATCTAGCTGACATAACTAGCTAGCAAACAAGCTATCTAGCTATCTAGCCAGTTGACTTAACTAGCTACCAAAGTGGCTAGATAGCTGGCTAGCTGACTTAACTAGCTAGCTGACTAGCTAGCAGACAGGGTAGCTAACTAAACTA
>NW_007025010.1:0-572 GCF_000164805.1 Carlito syrichta
ACCAGCAGCAGGTAGTCCTCCTCGTGCCCACGTTTTACTTGTCCCGCTGGTCAGGACACCAGAGGAATGTCTCAAAGCAAGATGGAATGATGGTGAAGAAAATTATAAACGTTTGACTATATCTAAGGCATTCCAGATTTATGCAATAGTAATGTCAACAATGACTACTTTTTGCAAATATAAAAATAAGGCAGAAACAAAGTGTTGGATAAAAATAGCATTAAAGTTGGGAAGGGGTAATCAGGGTTGAAGCAGTCTAAGATCCTAGTGTTTAAAGTAAAGGTAAAGTTTTAAGTTGAAACTACTTAAGTTAAATATTAACATTTAAGTTTCTAAAATACCTGCATACAGAGAAATAGAATATGTAATTTCCAATTTAGCAAAAGAGGAAAAAAGGTGGAACATAAAGGAGGGAGACTCTAAATCAATTCATTTACATCGGTCAAAAAAGGCAAAACTAACCAATATACCTTTTGACATACATATATGGTGAGATTACATTTTTTAAAAGCAAGGGAATGATTAACACAAAGTTTGAACTAATACACACCTTTCCAGGGGATAATGGGTGC
>NW_007025011.1:0-771 GCF_000164805.1 Carlito syrichta
TCTCCAGCAAGATGACATATTTTTAAACTCCAAGCCCTGCTAATAAAGTTAATATATGGACCAGAACACCTTTCTGAGAACACTAGAGACCAAATGAGAAACTACAGAAATAGAACTAATGCAAATCCAAAAGGAATTCCAGTGAAAGGGTCATGAAAATGTGTGTGTTTTGTGCACCTATCCATGCCCCTCTTCCTGCATTACATATTGCAGTGTAACTGAGGGAAAAACCCCATACCAGTAAGAAAAGAAAAAAAAAAGGTCTGTGTGATCAACATTCTGGCTTGCCTAGAGAGACTAGTTTTAATCCTGCCTGATTTGGAGCATTGACACGACTGGTGGCATAATTTGGAAGCCACTAAAAACAGAGACAAGACCTGCAGCATGTACAGCTGCAGTTCTACAGACAGTCAGATTATTAAATGTTTTGAGAAGCCCTAGACCGTCTAGCCAAGCTGATGGGTGAAGTTCTTCCCATGCATGAAACAACACATAAAGACTGGAAGATGTGGCTGTTTTTTTTAAATGTCCAAGTCTTAGTGAAAGCTTATAAGACCTACAAAGAAAAAAAAGGAAATATGGTCAGTTAAATGAATAACATAAAGCCCCATAAATGATTCTTAAGATATTCAGAGCTACAAGCTATTGAACAGTGAACTTAAAATAACTATCTTAAATTAGCTCAATGTTTTCAAAAAATACACAGATAGGCAACAAAGAGAAGGGAAACCATGCATGAACAAAATGAGAGTATCAACAGACAGATATAAA
>NW_007025012.1:0-1005 GCF_000164805.1 Carlito syrichta
GCTCAAACAGTCCTCTCCCCTCAGCCTCCCAGAGTGTTGGGATTATAGACATGCACCACTGTTCCCAAACTCTTTATTCCTTTAATAACATTCCATTGTATAGATAAACCACATTTTGTTAATCCAAACAATGGTCTTTTTATCCAAACAATGGATCTGTGCCTCAGTTTTCAGTGAAATGAGGGTTCTTACAATAGTGAGAGGAAGGGATAAGCCAGGACAGATCTTCCAGGGTCTCATCTCTGCGACTCCCTCTTGTGATGTTGTCAGAAAGTGATCACAAACATGACCTCAGACTTTCTGATATCACCTCCTTTTTCCCTTCTCCAACTTTTATTTGACCCTTTCTACACTGGCCCTGTACCGGTTTCCCTTTACTGCTGTAACACAGAAACCCAGAAGTGGTGGTTTGAAACGACACAAACTTATTCTCTTACAGTTTGGAGGCCAGAAATCAGAGTAAGTGTGATGGGGCTAAAACTCAAGGTGTCTGCGGGGTGCCACTCCTGCCGGAGGCTCTAGAGGAGAATCTGTTCCCTTGCCTTTTCGTCAAGTAGATGGAGATGTCAACTGCAACATCGTTTGCAAAAATGAAAACTTTAAAAAAATTTGAGGGCAGAATCCACCAATCAGTTGGGCATGGTGGCACACACCTTTAGTCCCAGCTGCTTGGGAGGATCACTCCAGCCCAGGAGTTCAGTGCTATGGTGAGCAGTAGTCATGCCACTTGGGTGATGGAGGGAGACCCTACACTAAATTTAAGAAAAAATTGCCGGGCGTGGTGGCTCAAGTCTGTAATCCCAGCACTCTGGGAAGCTGAGTGAGAGGATTGCCTGAGCCCGCGGGTTTGAGACCAGCCGAGGCCACATGGTGAGACCTCGTCTCTACGATAAAATAAAAAAAAATTATACGGGTGTGGTACCCACACCTTGAGTTTCAACTACTGTCTTAAAGTTTCTTTGAGATCTTTGCATTACAATATTAATTTGCAAGATATAAATTTGC
>NW_007025013.1:0-950 GCF_000164805.1 Carlito syrichta
TTTGAAAAGAAAAATTTGTGCTTAAAATAATAATTATTGGATAATATAGCACATGGATAAGTGAAAGGACTACAGCTATGATACCCAAGACAGAACAGAGAAATTAGGAACATCCCGTTATAAGGTACTTACATTGCATGTGATGCAGTTAAACGGGTTAAAAATGTATATTGCAAAATCTAGGTTAACCATTCAAAATATAAAAAAGAAGACAGATTGATCTGGTCAGAGAATAAAATGGAGTCATATGAAATATTAAATTTAAAACAAAGAAAAAAGGGGGGGAAATGGAATAAAGAACAAATGCAAAGAATGTCAAACCACTAGAAAAATCCATATTCATTCAACTATATCAATAATCACACTAAATTTGCACGTTCTCAATATGTCATATAAAAAACAGATATTGTCCAGATAGATTTAAATAATATGAAAAAAGACTTAGCTACATATTGTGAATTAAAAGTCTCAGGTAGTTTAAAAGGAAAGATACTAGTAACCACAAGAAAGCTGGC
Source organism: Carlito syrichta (assembly GCF_000164805.1). Taxonomy (NCBI): domain Eukaryota; kingdom Metazoa; phylum Chordata; class Mammalia; order Primates; family Tarsiidae; genus Carlito; species Carlito syrichta. Next base: position 516 of record NW_007025013.1, read on the forward strand.
ATACCTATGTTAATTTAAGACAAAGCAGATTTGACAAAAAGGAAAAGTATCAAAAAACAAAAATAAACCCACCATTATAGTTGGAGATGCAAATACTACTCTTTAATACATGGGAAAGACAGGCAGAAAGTCACTAAAAACATAACTGACCTGAACAACACTGCCAATCAAATTGATATCCATGGAATACTTCACCCAACAACAGCAGAGTATATATTTGTCTCAAGATCACAAAGAACATTCACCAAGACAGATTATCTTCTGGGCCATCAAACACACCTTAACAAGTTTAAAAGAATGAAAAGGCATACAAAGTGTGTTTATTCCATAATGAAATAAATAACAAATCAAAAACAGAATCAGAGTTGGAATATCCTAAACATTTGGATATTAAACAACACACTTCAAAATTACTCATAGATCAAAGAAGACTTA
>NW_007025014.1:0-549 GCF_000164805.1 Carlito syrichta
GTTATTCAGCCAGCAAACTAGTTAGCTAACTATTTAATTCAGGTAGCTGAGTCACCTAGCTAACTAGTTAAGTCAGTCAGTTAAATCAGCTAGCTAACTAGTTAAATCAGCTAGCTTAGTAAGTCAACTTTCAAACTAATTAAGTCAGCTCGTTAAGTCAGGTAGCTAACTAGTTAGCTAACAGGTTAAGTCAATGGGTTGAGTCAGCTAGTCAGCTAGTTTGCTAATGGGTTAAGTAACCTGGCTGTGTCAGTGAGCTAGCTAGTTAGGGTTTGGATTAATTACTAAGTTATGTCATCTAGTTAAGTCAGCTGGCTAGCCATTTGCCGAGCTAGTAGTGAGCCAGTTAAGTCAGCTGGCTAGCCTGTTGACTAACTAGTTAAGTCACCTAGTTGAGTCAGCTGGCTAGCCAACTGGCTAACTGGTTGATTCAGGTAGTTAAGTCAGCTGGCTACCCAGTTGGGTAGCTAGATTCCTAGCTAGTTATGTCAGCTGTCTAGCCAGCAGGCCAGCTGGTTAATTTAACTAGACAAGTCAGCTCACTAGCCA
>NW_007025015.1:0-547 GCF_000164805.1 Carlito syrichta
CCTGGGTTCAAGTGATCCTCCTGCCTCAACCTCTCAAACTGCTAGGATTACAGGTATGAGCCACCATGCTCAGCATCAATTTTTTTTGTTTTTTTTAAAGTAACCTTTTTATTTGGCAATATTCTAGATTTACAGATTTGCAAAGACAGTACAGAAAGTTCCTATCTACCTTTCTCCTATCTACCTTTCTCCTATCTACCTATCTAGTTTCTCCTAACGTTAGTATCAGATTCCTTTTAAAAAATTATTCTTTTGACTGGGCTCAGTTGTTCAGCCTGTAATTCCAGCACTTTGGGAGGCCCACACGACTTGATTGCCTGAGCCCACAGATTCAAGACCAGTTCAGGCAACCTGGCGAGAACTTGTCTCTACAATAAATCAAAAATTAGCCGGGCATGTAATGTGAACCTGTAGTTCTGGCTACTTGGAAGGTGGAGGCGGAAGGATCACCGAAGCCTAGCAGGTAGACGCTGGGGTGGCTGTGAGTGTGCCACTGCACTCCAGCCTGGCAACAGAGTCAGACTCCAACTAAAAAAAAAAAAAAAAA
>NW_007025016.1:0-1326 GCF_000164805.1 Carlito syrichta
ATGGATGTTCCCATGACAGGCCTTCCTGTGTGAAAGGTTCTTCAGCTACTGGGCCTCCTACGCAATGGTTATCCCAGTCTCTTATTTTGTCCATGATTGGTGCTCCAGTGACTACCCTGCCTCTATGATGCATACCTTTCTGATTTTACCTTCTCTGTGATAGTGTCACAATGATTAGACCTGTTCTGTGATGGGTGCCTCAGTCATTGGTCCTCATCTGTGATGGTTTTGTCTAGCTTTCCTCCATAATTGGTTATGTACTGACTAGCTCATCTCTATGTTGGGTGACCAGCGTCAGGCCCTACTCTGCGGGGGCCAGCCCCTACAGAGAGATCTGGGGGTCCCTAGGAGGTGTGATAACATCAGTGATTCGAGGGATAGATATGAGAAAAGACAGAAAGTGGACAACTGTTCAATGGATTTGAGCAGAAGCCATATAATCGAACAACTTGCAAGCCTTTTATCTTAAAACAGCATGAGTGAAATCATGAGCTTTTCACGTGGACACTTAGGTGAATGAAGAACATCCCCCTCCCACCAGATGTTTCCTCAAGCATGAGGAAGAACAATCCCAAAATTATCTTACTGTACCCTATGCTTGGTTAATGTTCCTAAAAGTAACATAACAATCTTTACAATGTTTCTAATAATCAATAACTACCAAAACTTATGCATACACAACACCTAATGACTAACTTAAATTCTAATACCTTTCTATTCTATGCTAATTCTGCCTACACTATATAAACTCCTAATTACTGCTCAACCCAGTTCCTAAAGAATGTGGCCCAGTTCGAAGATCACACTGGGCCATTTCCTGGAGCGATTGATTGCAATCTCTTAACAAAATGGCTGTGCTAAAATCCTATGTATCTATCTTAATTTCTAAATTACTGTATTTTATTTAAACCTCAAAAATGTCATGACTGATCATGCTTAAACTAACACAATTTCCTGACGTTAGCATAAGCTATCCTACAATATTTTCTAATAAATGCAATTTCTATGAGTAAAAAAACCCTGCACTAACAATAACTAAAACCGGTTTAGAAGAATGCAGCCCAGTCTAAAGTACGTGCTGGGTCTTTAGGAGTGCGGCCCAGCCCAAAGCTCGTGCTGGGCCATTTCTGGTAACTCTAGATAACTATTTAAAGCTGAAAGGAGCTCTCTATATGTATATACCAATTCTGCAAGTATACTATATATCTTATAAAGAAGCTTGTACCATATAGAAGGCTCCCAAATGTGACCTGATTTTGAACTGTATTAGGTTAACAGCCAAAACTGCAGTCTGTGAGAAACAGGAACAATGTATCCCTGAAGTTA
>NW_007025017.1:0-915 GCF_000164805.1 Carlito syrichta
AACCCTATCTCTGAAGAAAAAAAAAAAGCCAAGCGCAGTGGCTCACTCCTATAATCCCAGCACTTTGGGAGGCAGAGACAAGAGGATTGCCTACACCCAGAGGTTTGAAACCAACCTGGGCAACTTGGTGAGACCTTGTTTCTACAATAAATAAAAAAATTAGCCAGACATGGTGGCACACGCCTGTGGTTCCAGCTACTTGGAAGGTTGGCGTGGAAGAATCACCTGAGCCTAGCAGGTCAAGGCTGCGGTGGCTGTTAGCATGCCACTGCACTCCAGCCTGGGCGACAGAGTGAGACTATGACTCAAAAAAAATTTTTAAAATTCAGTATAACATCACTTGATATAATTTTTAAATCAAACATTTACCCCAAAAAGTAAATTAATAAAGTTTCAAATTCTGCTGCAAGGCCGGGCACAGTGGTTCACGCCTATAATCTCAGCACTTTGGGAGGTCAAGGTGAGAGGATTGCCTGAACCCATGGCAACTTGGTGAGACCTCATCTCTACAAATAAAATGAGCCGGGCATCATGGCATGTGCCTGTAGTTCCAGCTACTTGAAAGACTGAGGTGGAAGGATCACTTGAGCCCAGTAGGTCAAGGCTGTGGTGGCCAGGAGGATGCTACTGACCTCCAGTCTAGGTGACAGAGTGAGACTCTAACTAAAAAAAAAAAAAATTCTGCTGCATGCAGCAGAGTATACTTATAGATTCAGGAAAAAGTCAGGAATTAGCTAACCAAAAATATATTCACTAATCATTAGGGTAAAGCAAATCAAAACTACAATGAGATACTATTTCGCATATATTAGAATGGTCATTCTCAAAGCAAACTGAAACTAACAAGTGTTGGCAAGGATGTGTAATAATTGGAAACCTTGTACACTGCTTATGGGAACAACAATGATACTGCTG
>NW_007025018.1:0-550 GCF_000164805.1 Carlito syrichta
AATCCTCTCACCTCAGCCTCCCAAGTGCTGGGATTACAGGTGTGAGCCACCGTGCCCAGCTATCTAATAATCATATCAAAAGAAGTAAAAAGAAACAAATGAAAATCAATATATCTTATTTAACTCAACATATCAGAGAATTATTATCTCAACAAGTAACTGATTAGTAGAGAGCTATTATATATATAATGGTATGTGTGTACATATAGTGTGTATAAATATACTGTGTGTATATGTATAGTGATGTATGTATATAGTGTGTGTATAGTGGTGTGTGTGTAATGTGTACATAGTGTGTATATACTTTGTGTGTAAATATAGTGTGTATATGCATAGTTTGTGTACATATATATACTGTGTGTGTATATATAGTGAAATATATATAAAGAAAAACTCAGAATTTATAAAAGATTGCATATTTTTACATTAAGCACCTTCAAAGTCCTCTCTGTTTGATGCAATACACCTATCAAGAAAAACCCGCCTGGGCAGCGAGACCTCATCTCTACAATAAATCAAAAAATCAGCCGGGCGTGGTAATGTGTGCCTA
>NW_007025019.1:0-531 GCF_000164805.1 Carlito syrichta
TCATGATTTAGTCTTAGTTTATATGAGTATGGACATTTATCCAATTTCTCTAAGTTATTTAATTTCTTGGAAAATAATTTTTAGACTATTTTCTTACCATTCTTTGTACTTTTGTGGCATTAACAGTAATGTCTCCTCTTTTATTTCTGATTTAGTTTGAGTTTTTTGGGGGGGTTTATTTGTTTGTTTAGTAGAGCTTAGACGCTAAGGACCTGTCAATTTTGTTTAGACTTTTTAAAAAACCAACTTATAGTTTTATTCATCTTTTCTATTGTTTTATTTTCATCTCATTTATTTTTTCAGTTCTCTTTCTATTTTCTTCCTTCTGCTGACTTTTAGCTTAGTTTGCTCACCTTTTTCTGGTTTCTTGAGCTGTAACATCAGACTGCTTATTTTATATCTTCTTTTTTTATGTAGACATTAAATGCTATAGACTTCCATCTTAGAACTTCTTGTACTACATTCTAAGTGTTGGTATGTTGCATTTCCATTTTTATTTGAAAACACTAAAAATTTCTTTAATTTCTTCCA
>NW_007025020.1:0-862 GCF_000164805.1 Carlito syrichta
GAGTCAACTTGGGGGCAGGAGAAGGGGGAGTTTCAGGGGTGGAATCTGGAATAGAGCCCTAGGGGTGTGTGAGAACTTCCCACCTCTATGGGGAAAGCTACAGGGGAAAGGTGTGGAAACAGTGGCTACCTTGATGGAGTGTTTCAGTACTGCAGAGGAATCCAACTGGGGACAGAGTAGTAACAGCCTCTTTGAGGACTGAGGATGGAAAAAGAACTTGGGCCAGAACAGGTCCACTGGGACCTGCTGAAGGGATCAATTTCAGTGGAGACTGAAAAAAGGGGAAGCTCTGCTGCCTTGGCAGAATCCCTGGCATGTGAAAGCAACCTTGTGGGGCCATTGCACACTGCCATGTTTTCTGGGTCTTCCAACTCCTTCTACCACAACCATGTGCTCTATTCTTCCAAATTTGAAAAATTCAGGCCCTTATTACATCTCCCACTTTTCTTGAGTCTTCTGTGCTTCCAATTCTCCAAGTTGTTCCAAACTGTAATCCATTTTCTCTCTCTGCCTTCACGATTCATCAGGGCTACAGTCATTCCACAGAATGACAGGGGCCTGGAGTGAATGGGCTCACTTACTCTACTTGTCTTTCCTTCTCTTTGACTGGGTTTTCATGGAGGAAGCTGCTTGATGGCCACGTTCTCCAGGGCCTCCATGAGCGACTTGTGCTCACCATTCTTGGGGCTGCACACTCTCTCCAGCTTCTCAGGCATTTAGGGGCCACAATATTCTCCCTTTTCTAGAGCCCAGGATTCTATTCAGACTCTGCTGGGGGCTGGGTCATCTCCTTGGTTCTAGCTAACCGGCAAGGTTGGGTGGAGGTCATTTTAGAGGACAGAGGTAGAGATTTGGCTCTTAC
>NW_007025021.1:0-1007 GCF_000164805.1 Carlito syrichta
GATTCATGTGCCAGGTGTCTCTGAAGAAGAGCAGCTGTTAAGAAGCCCCGGCAGGTGATGCATAAGAACACACGCTTTCTCCGGGACCCCTACAGTCAGGCCCTGAGCAGGTGCCAGCTCCAGCAGGCGGCAGCCCTCAATGCCCAGGTGAGCTGGTGGGCCAGCCAGCTGGCACAGGGCCAGAAGTGGCAGGGCAGGGCTGGCAGGGAGCAGGCACAGACACTGCTGTCTCCTTGGGCTTGGTGAAGCTCAGTAGGCAGAAGTATTCAGGGCCCTGTGCAGGAGGGTCCTGCATCTTTTCTCGGCCTGTGTGGGCTTCCATTGGGCACTATCTTGGCTAGACACGATCTATGGGGCTAGATATGCGCTGGCTCCATTGATGGTAGGGTCATGACAGGAAAGAGGTTAACCAGCATATGCCCACATGCCAGGAGGGCTGTGGAGTAGACAGTAAGGTGGATAGGCAGAGAAGCCAGCAAGTGCCAGAGGGAATCTGGCCCCAGAGGGTGCACTGGGAGGCAGAGAGCAGAAGTTTTGGAGTCTGGGAGCGAGATGAGTGGGTACCCTCCGATTGTGACTGTGTTAGTCATGGGGTCCAGGAGGAGGAAGGAAGAGGTTAACGCACATGTCCTGTCATCAGCATCGCCCGCTGCAAGGGCCTGAAGTCAGCATCCTCTGAAAGGGGCCATGATGGGGTGCTGCACAAGCTGAGTGCCCTGACGTTGCTCTGGATGAGAGGAAGGGGCTTCCCTTGCTTGGAAGGGAACTCTATAGGCCCTCAAGGTCTTTGTAGGGGTTGGGGTGGGCATCCTCCCTCTATTTCCCCAAGAAGGCTTCCAGTCTCGGAGGCCTGGCTTTGCACATGTTTCCAGTATGTTCCTGTGCATCAGCATATCAGCCAACTGGAAGAGTGGGCTCTAGCCCCCCTGATGCTAGCCTCTCTGCTTGTTTCAGCACAAACAGGGCAAGGTGGGCCCCGACGGCAAGGAGCTGATCCCCCAGGAGTC
>NW_007025022.1:0-696 GCF_000164805.1 Carlito syrichta
ATGTGAAGAAAAAGGAATGCTTCTACACTGCTGGTGGGAATGCAAACTGGTGCAGCCTCTCTGAAAGACAGTGTGGCGATTCCTGAAAGAACTAGAAATTGACCTTCCTTATGATCCAGCAATCCCCTATTGGGAATATAACCAGAGGAACTCAAATCATTCTACCAAAAAGACACCTGCACATGTATGTTTATTGCAGCTCTATTTACAATAGCAAAAACATGGAAACAACCGTGTTGCCCACTGAAACTGGACTGGATAAAAAAATGTGGTACATATACACGATGGTATTATGCACCCATAAAGAAGGACAAATATATGGGCTTTGCAACAACTTGGATGGATTTGGAGTTGCTCATATTCAAAAGCAAAAGAAAAACAAAATTTTAAAGCAAAAAAAGAAAACCAGAAAAGAATGGCATATTTTGATGCAATTGAAGTAAGTTTCAAAATGCAACATAAGTTACAAAGATAAGTGTAAGGATGAAAATATATGAAGTGCATGGGAGTTTAATAATACTGCATTCTTTCAAAAGAAAGAAAAAGCAGAGTTCCAGATGTTCTCACTCATAAGCGGACCTTGAACAATTATAATACTATAAGAAAGCAATTCACAGTAGTGGGAAACCGTCAGGGGAGGGGGGTGGGATTGGCAGTTGAAGGAAACTGCTAGGGGAGGGAGGGACATACCTCATC
>NW_007025023.1:0-559 GCF_000164805.1 Carlito syrichta
CTGCTGGCTAGCCAGCTAGCCAGCCTACTAGCTAGTCAGCTAGTTAAGTCAGCTATCTAGCCAGTTAGCTAATTAAGTCAGCTAGCAAGTCACCTAAGTATTTAGCTACCTAGGTAAGTCAGTTAACTAGTCATGTTGCTAGTTAGCTAGCTAATCAAGTCAGCTAGCTATTCTGCTAGGTAGTTATGTCAGCTAGACATCTAACTATCCAGTTAAGTAGATAATTAAGCCAGCTAGTTAGACAAAAAGATAGTTTGTTTGCTAGCTAGTTATATCAGCTAGATAACCAGATAGATAGTCAGATAGCTAGTTAAGTCATCTAGCAAATGAGCTAGTTATTTAGCTAACTAGTCAGCTAGCAAATCAGCTAGCTGGTAAGCTAAGTAGTGGGATCGCTGTGTTTCCTTCATGTCAGCTAACTACTCGGCTCACACGCCTGCCAACTGCTCAGCCAATTAGTCGGCTCACTCACCAGCCAACAGGTCAAATAACTTGTCAGCTTGCCCACAGGCCAACAGGTCAGTTAACTAGTCGGCTTCCCCATCTGCCAACTAGTTAA
>NW_007025024.1:0-634 GCF_000164805.1 Carlito syrichta
TAGTGTCTGTCCGATGAACCTCGGCGTGGGGTTGCAGGCAAATGCTCAAAGCGCCAGCCCCACTCCCTGTTTTTAGACTCCTTGGCTGAGATGTCTCTCGGTGACTGTCACGGCCCTGTGCTACTCAGCACTAGCTTTTAAAACCGATGAATAATACACACACACACACCCAGACACACACACACACACACACACACACACACACACACACGTGCATATGTATTTATATATGCTTATTAAGTGCGAAGATAAACTGATTTTCTTAAGATCTTAAAAAAACACTGCTGCAATGCATTGAATATGAATATTGAAGAGTAGAATTGTACTTAACGTTGTCAGATCTCTATTTCAAAAGCTATTCAAAAGATCTCTATTTCAGATCTCAAATTGATTTTGGCTAAAAAAGTGCAAAATTTGTCTTCAATATCCTTCCTCACCTACATTATTGATATATCAAAAATGATTACTATAGCTAATAACACTGTGAGTCCAAACATAATGTTTATAATTAGGTGAAAATTAGGTCTTACATGCATTTAACAGATCACGACTGAAGGTGGAATTTGATGTTTTTGTATCTTTTATTTGAGATGAATAGCATACTGTTCATACTTTATTTAATGTAATATGATTA
>NW_007025025.1:0-516 GCF_000164805.1 Carlito syrichta
CCCGGGCTAGTTAAGAGCTGGGACTGCTGTATGCACAGGTGGTAACAGGTGCCTAATTCCTACTTCTCCCACTGCTTGGAACCAGACTGGGATCAAGGGACTCCTGGAATAGCTCGCGGTGGCAAAGCAATGTTGGCCTTTGCATGGAAACAGGCTAGGCAGAAGACTGGAAATCCAGTAATTATTCAGATAGACTCAGGATCATGGCGCAGATTCCTGGAGGTGGTGAGGAAATAGAAACGTTGATGAGGAAAATCCTGGTTGGCCATGCGTCAGGTGAAGTACATGAGGCCATGGGGAGATCAGAAGACAGTTACAGAGTCCACAGCACACTTCAGTGGGCACCATGGTCTTCAAGCCTGTCAGAACTCCAAGGGAGGCCATGCTGGGGTCCCCTCCCAGCTCTTCCCCAAAGCCAGTGCATGCAGATTTCTGGCCTGGCACTGAGTTGTAGCTTGTAGATATTTTACCCGTCATTAGTTCCACATACTGTTATCTGGACACATTTAAGCTGAA
>NW_007025026.1:0-556 GCF_000164805.1 Carlito syrichta
AAAAAAAAAAAAAAAAAATCAGAGTTGAATGGGTGCACACCATAGGACTCACTGGATCTCTTCTTTGTGTTGTGGGTAGAAGCAAGCTTCATTTTGGGGTTTGCTTCTGTAATTCTTCCATCAAAATGTTTGAGGTTTGCTAAAACAATTGCAATCGAGATAAATCTGCCATATAACTAATCTACCATGAAGCCTGAGTGGGACAACTTATCATTTACTGACATAAGGCACGCTGATGGGCACATTTAAATGTTAAGCGTGCTATTGTAGACTTCTTTTTTCCTCTCCTCCTCATTAACTCTTATCTGCTGAAAGCCCTTCAGCATGCTTTAAAGGTAGGTCAGGCCCTCGAGAAGGATCCAGTTAGTCTATTATTGCCAGCTCCTGGGCTCTCCAACACCGAGTCTTTGTCTGCAGGAGGATAAGCACTTCCTAGTACATGGCCTTCCAGTGAAGCACAATTGCCTGCAGGAGGATAAGCACTTCCTAGTACATGGCCTTCCAGTGAAGCACAATTGCCTCCCACGTTGCATTCCCCAGCAAGTACCAAATCTAT
>NW_007025027.1:0-4107 GCF_000164805.1 Carlito syrichta
CCTGCCCAACAGTCCCCACCAAGTCCCCTCTCTCCGGGTGCCTCACGCCCAGTCACTGTCCTCAGAGGAGGAGGAAACCTGAAGGTCTTCATACAAGACGCTCACAGCGACACGGGGACAGCGTCCCTCAGAATTTCTTAAGACGTGAGGGCTCTGAACAGGAGAGGCTGGCTTCTCAGGAGGGTGGGATGAGGGAACCGTCACGAACCGGGAGCTCCACCAGCTGTTGTCCAATCTCCTGAAGACCATTCTGAGGGGCTGGCCGGGACCAGGGCTGGGTGACGGATGGCGGGACACGGTGCAGGTCTGGAGAGTATGGGGGAGCGGTCTGCTGTGTGCAGGCTGCTGGTCAGTGCAGGGCAGCTGGGATGGCATTCTCCTGATCCCTTGTAGTGACACTGCTGGCCCAAGTCCAGTTGCACTTGGCAGAGGCTGAGGAGTCGGCAGAGACCCCAGTTTCGGCCTATGAATGCTCTTCTGTGGAGTCTGGAACGAGCCGAGCCTTGGTTTCTTTGGGGGGTTCTGGCAATTGTGGATGGGGATCTGGGCAGATCTCTTGACTGATGTCCTGATGCTGAGACTAGAATGACCCAGGCTGTGGGTGGCAGGAGGTGAGAAGTGCTGTGACATCTCATCAGGACACTTGGCCTGTGCCTGGGAGTAGAGGACCTGGCCAAGTGCAAGGGGTCCTGGAGACAGGCTGGGGGACTTCAGGGGGGCAAGCTCTCGACCTGTTGTCTGTCGGCGTCACGGAGAGAAGAGGGTCCTGGTCCCAGAGCTTGAGTGCACACTGGGAGGTGTCAGTGATACCCACAGCCTGTCCTTGGTCTGACCCAACACTAGAGCAGGAGCCGAGCCCAGGTCTTTTGAGGGGAGACGCTGATCGGCAGAGGGAGCTCTCGTCAGATCTCTTGACTGGTGGCCGAGTAGCAAGAACGGGGTCTGGGCCTGGCCGCTTGTTGGTTGTGTGGACGGGCGCTGGCCTGCTTGGAATCTGCAGGAAAAGAAAACACACGCGTGAGGAATTACTCTACACCAAGTGAAAATGAAAATCAATCGCCTAAAATGATAAGGAGCATATCACAGGAAATAGAACAGTGGAATTAGGACCAGCAGGCATTTCAATGTGCTTGGGTAATCAACCTCAGTGACGACCAGTATCGCACACGTTAAAATATGAACTCAGTATATTCCTGTTTTAAAGGAAAACAAAAAATGTTCTGAGTATTGTCTCTGGCTTGCTAAGTTGAGAAAAGCACTTCTGTTCACTCTTGTATGGAGTGCAACTGGCTAATGCTCTCATTCTGGCAGGCTGATGGCTAAGCAGATTTGACGACAATTTGGAAAATTTATCTCGTCAATTTGCATGATCCTGCCTGTGGGACTCTACCTTTTGGAGGCTTCAGATTTAACAATTTCCACAAGCCTCCAATAGCAAATTGGAAACACGTGTAGAGGGGATTTTACAAAAACAAAGAAAATGTTAAAACAGCCCCTGAGATGTGCACACACTGACATCCAATGGGCTCGAAAGGATGTGGAACTACCTGTCGCTGAGAAAACAAGACATTTCATTTTCCCAGCTGCTCCACACAGAAGGGGCCTGTAATGAAACACACCTGGTTTCCCAGGAGAGCCAGGAGCAGGGAACAGGCTACACTCACCCTCAGATAGCCACAGGATTCTCTCCGCTCCTTCCAATCATCCAGCTGCCTCTCTTGGGGTTTCCTAGGACATTTCTGGGGTGGAGCCATTCCCTCCTTCTCTTCTTGTCTGCAGAACAAACAGCGATAAGTTGATACACCCTGAATTCCGGTCTAAGGCTGAGAGAAACCTGACCAGACCCAGTTCGATTTAGAGTTGGTAAAGCAGGGTTTCCAGTCTTAAGAGCTTCCTAATTCTCTGCCTTCCCTCCGTCAAATCCTTCCTCTATTCCAGGCAGCCCTTCAGCTTTTCCACTAAGGACTTCCAAGTGGACTCTTCTGCTACTCTGTCAATCATGTACAAAGACCTAAATTTGCCCTGGCCTCACTCTTTGGTGAAGCTTTTTTCCCCCCATGCATCTTTTGAATTAAAATAAGCTCCTGGGTGAGGAAACCTGAGGGTGTGGAGCTGTTGGTGATTTCTCTCCAATTTCCTTGTCCTCACCTGGGGGTAGGTGTGCACTTGGTGGGAGGCGGAGACATCCCTTCCTTAGGGGGTGGTGCCCAGGGAGGGCTCACAGCCTCTCACCTCGCTTACCTTAGTCTCTGGTCCTTCCCTCTCTTGTCCTTGTTCATGGGTCGTGGGTTCTGGAGATGCTGGGGCTTCCTAGGCTCCAGGTTCTCCTTCCCCTTCCTGGATCCCAAGGGCCGAGGGGCCAGGGATCCGGCCCAGGACTTCATGGGGCACCTTCGGCTTCTGGCCGTGGGTCCGAAGGCCCCACAGTCCTTACACTTCACCTGGGGGTGAAAAAGAGTCATCAGCGAACTGGAAAAAAATCACACGCCGCTTTCAAAGGGCAGTATAGAGACAGATTTAAATCCAGATGGAAATATGGCTCGTAGGGAGGGAACACAGACATGCGACCCATTCGGTGCTGGGATAGACAAGAGAATCTGTTCCTTCCCAAAGTCCACGTTAGGGAAGTGTGCCAGGAAGAAAGGCCCAAGGTGCTCAGGTTGAGGACAAAGACTCAAGTTCAACAACAGAAGGAAACCCGGCTACACACGATGCTGACGGGAAGTGGGGTCACTCCTCAGAGACTCCGAAGAGATCTGCCTGCCCCTGGGGCGGTCTCAAGACAGGACTTGCTTGGAAGGAAAAGAAACCTGGGTTTCGGTGCAAGACGTTCTGTGGCCAAGCCCAGTCCCTGAGTCCCATGTCACTCCCCTGTTTCCCAATGGAGCCATGCCTCCACTCACCCTGGGGTCCTCCTTGGCAGGTGGGGGAACCCTCGGCCCCACGGGTCCCCTCTGCTGCCTCTTCGGGGTCTGGGCTTTGATGACCTGCCTGTTCTGGTGCCGTGGGTCGTGACCTGCCATCCTCATCTTTTGCAGGTTCAGCTCCGTTCCGGAGGCGATGATCTTGGATTCCCTGAGAACGGAAAATGACGTTAGAAAATTCATATTCACACAGAAACAATAACTCATCTTGCAGTTCTTCCCAATGTGGTCGTGAGGAAACCTCGCCGTTAATTAGACAAGCCCGTTGTTTGCGAGGCTGTCTATTCCCAGGTCCTTGCGCATCTCTCCGTGAATACCTAGTCTAGAGATAGGTCTGTGCCTTGGGACACATGGCTTACTCATGGTGAGTTTAGATTTAAACCCAGAATGACTGATTCTGGAGATTTTGGTGGGTCCATCACAACTCATCCTATTAAGGAAAAGAAAGACAGTATCTCCCCAGGCTTAGAAAGTAATCAAAGGTATGGGGAATTGTATCTATAACTCTTTGACACGTATATTTGAAAATTGGGAATAAAGTGTGCTTTTCAAAATTAAGTTTTGAATTGCCACTTTTGATTCTAAAATAGGCAATTTTCAAACACATATCCCATAGAAAAGTTGTTTTCCTCCCGATTAGACTGGGAGTTCTTGGTCTGTTCCGTTTTATTTACTGCTTTCTCCTCAACACTGTGCTATAGTCTTTGATAAATGCAAAATGAATGGATTAGAACTAAGGATGAACAAGTGAAATATTCAGAGCATACAAGTTCAAAACCAAAGTCTACATGTCTCCAAACTGTCTACTTCACCGCAAAGTCAGGATGCTGGGGCACATCTCCTTTGCATTTTAGTCTTTGTTTCATGATTGACACTATGACTGAAGTGCTCTGTCAGTCTCTGCTCCAAGAAATGCTGTTATAAAGAGCAAATTCTTCACCCGCCAACTAAAACCACAGTGTTGTAGATTTCTTTTCTGAGTGAGCATCCAAAGAACAACTTCGTAAACAAAACCCACCTAAAATGCAAGATGTCCTTCCGGCTGCCAGCAGGTCCTCAGATGTGCAGATGCTGAACAAACTCTGCTGAACAAACTCTGCTGGACACAGTGCAGCTCTCAGGACGTTTGAGGAGGGGCAGAAAGGGACCTGTGCTCTGCAGGGGGCTTTGATACTGTCTGGGG
>NW_007025028.1:0-508 GCF_000164805.1 Carlito syrichta
TCCAGCCTGGGTGACAGAGTGAGACTCCAACTCAAAAAAAAAGCATGACTTAGCTATATGCTGTCTATAAGAAACTCACTTCAACTATGATGATATAGCTAGGTTGAAAGGCTTACAGACCTAAAGGAAGAAATGAAACTGCCTTGAAAATCTCATGAAAATTTCAATATAAAAACTAGAACTAATAAGTGAGTTCAGCAGCATTACAAGATAAAAGGTAAACATATAAATTGTATTTCTGTATATTAGCAATAGACACATGGAAATCAAAATTTAAAATGCAGTAACATTTGTAAAGAAAATGAAATCCTTAGATGTAAATCTAACAAAACAAATATTAACTTGTATTTTGAAAACTACAAAATACTAATGAAAACAATTAACAAAGGTATAAACAAGTAAGAGACACCTTGTTCATGGATTGGGAGCTTCAACATAGTAAAGTTGTCAAATTTCTGCAGATTGATATAAAGGTTTAATGCAGTTCCTGTCAAAGTCTCAGCAAAAA
>NW_007025029.1:0-523 GCF_000164805.1 Carlito syrichta
AATGCAGTGGAAGGAAGAGGAAAGGAAAGGAGAGGAATCGAATAGAATGGAGAGAATTGGAGTGGAATGGATGGAATAGAATGGAATTGAGGGGAGAGCAATGGAATGGAATGGAGAGGAAAGGAAAGGAGAGAAGTGGAATAGAAAGAAATGGAATGGAATGTTATAGAGAGGAACGGAAAAGAGAGTAATTGAATGGAGAGGAAAGGAATAGAGTAGACAGGAATGGAATGGAATGGAATTGAATGGAATGGAATGGAATTGAGAAGAATGGAATGAAATAGACAGAATTGGATGTAATGGAGTGGATTGGAATGGAATCGCGTGAAATACAGTAGAATGGAGAGGCATAGAGTAGAATGGAGAGGAATGAAATGGAATGGAATGTAGTGGAATGGAATGGAATGGAACGTAATGGAATGGAAAGGGGAGAAATGGAATGGAAAAGAATGGAAGGGAAAGGAATGGAATGGAATGGAGAGGAATGGAATGGAATGGAGAGAGATGGAATGGAGATGAATGG
>NW_007025030.1:0-1091 GCF_000164805.1 Carlito syrichta
AGTGGGCATCCTTGTCTTGTTCCAGTTTTCAGGGGAAATGGTTCCAATTTTTGTCCATTTAGGAGTATGCTGACTGTGGGTTTCTCATACATGGCTTTTACTATTTTGAGGTATGTTCCCTGTATGCCTAGATGTTCAAGGGTTTTTATCAAGAAGGGGTGCTGGATTTTATCAAAAGCTTTTTCTGCATCTAATGATATAATCCTGTGGTTTTTGTTTTGACATCTGTTGATGTATTTAATTACATTTATAGTTTTACAAATGTTGAACCTGCCTTGCATCCCAGGAATGAAACCTACTTGGTCATGATGGATGATTTTTGAGATGTATTGTTGAATCCCGTTTGCTAGGATCTTGTTGAGAATTTTAGCATCTAGGTTCATCAAAGATACTGGCCTGTAGCTTTCTTTCTTTTTTTTTTTTTTTTTTTTTTTTTTTTTTTTGCAGCTTTAAAGATGTTTATTATAAAAATGTTCTTATCATTGATGCTTTGGATTTTGAAGTAAATCACCTTTTCAATAAGGGTCTCTAAACGCATTTCAAATGGTCTAAAGTCCTGGAAAAAGCTTAAACTACTAATCAGTCTAAAAAAAAAACTTGACAGATGCATTCTTGACACATTCATCATCATTTAAAAAACATTTAACTAAGCTCTTTAATACAACATGACATTTTATAACTGTTATACATTATTCTCCCCTAATGTATTTTCATTCTTGAACCTTCAAACCGTCTTGGAATAAATATGAAAAATTTTAAGTGCAAAAATGAGTGATGCATGATTTGAACACTTTGGAGACAATTAAAATCAATAAATATTTCCCTGTGACCCCCCAAAAAAATAAACAATAAAAGTTGTCATTCTTGTGTATACTTCTGGACTTTAACTTGTAGCAAATATATTGTTAGTATATAAAATGTTTATACCTTATTTTGAAAGCATTACATGTGTAGGGTTGTCTAAAATATGTAGATTTTTTTTAAACTGACACCAATGCATCCATATTCCACTAAAAATAAACAAAATAATCAGACTGATGTGCACTTATTAGGAAGCAAGTTAAAAAATTTGGAGTTTTTTTTTTTTTTTT
>NW_007025030.1:2924-4067 GCF_000164805.1 Carlito syrichta
CCATTTTTCTTCATGTGTGTTTGTAGGGATATAAATTCCCCTCTTACTACAATTTTCAAGGCGTCCCAGAGATTTTGGTAAGATGTTTATTCATTTTCATTTGTTTCCAGGTATCTTTTGATCTCTGTTTTGATTTCATCATTGACCCAGGAGTTGTTTAGCATCATGCTGTTTAGTGTCCATATCTTTGTGGGTTTTGGGGGGCCTTGTTGGTGTCAATGTTTATTTTTATTCCACTGTGGTCCGAGAAGGTGCATGGTAGAATTTCAGTCCTTTTAAATTTGCTTATTTTTGATTTATGGCCAATTATGTGATTGATCTTAGAATATGTTTCATGCGGTGATGAGTAGAATGTGTATTCTGTGTCTTTGGATGGAGTGTTCTGAAGGTCTCAATTAAGTCTATTTGGTCAAGAGTCACATTGAGGTTCCGGATCTCCTTGCTGATTTTTTGTCCTGATGATCTGTCTAGAGTTGTGAGTGGGGTATTAAAGTCCCCAGTTACGATGGTGTTAGAGTCAATATCTTTCTTTAGTTTTTCTAGAAGTTGCTTTATGAAAGTTGGCGCACCTATGTTGTGTGCATATATGTTTAGGATAGATATTTCTTGTTGATGGAGTGAACCTTTTATCATTATGTAGTGGCCCTCTGTATCTTTTTAAATTTTTGATAGCTTAAATGGTATTTTGTCTGAAATTAGGATCGTGACTCCTCCTTTCTTTTGTGTTCCATTCCCCTGAAAATTTGTTTCCCATCCTCTTACTTTGAGTCTGTGTATGTACTTTCTCATGAGATGGGTCTCTTGAAGGCAGTATATTGTTGCCTGGTGATATTTTATCCATTTTTCCACTCTATGTCTTTTCAGTGGTGTGTTTAGTCCATTCACATTTAGGCTAATTATTGAAATGTGAGAGTTCATCCGTATCGTAGAGTTCTTATAGAGTTGTTGTTCTTCCACTTGGTTTTTTTTGTCCTTCTTTTGCTTTTGTGGTTGGTTCATGTATATTTTATTTTTTTCCCTGTACTCTTGTGTAGAACTTTGTTCTTTTTTTCCTTTTCTTCTGTGTTTAGTACTTTCTTTTTTTTGGGGGGGGTTGGAGACTCACTCTGTCACCCAGACTGGAGTGCAGTGGCCGCTCCTGGC
>NW_007025031.1:0-502 GCF_000164805.1 Carlito syrichta
CACCTCAGCCTCCCAAGGCGCGGGATTACAAGCTGAGCCACCAAGCCCGGCTTACAATTTCATTTCATTTCATTTCATTTTATCGTATTTTTTTAAATTTGGGGTCTCACTCTGTCACCCAGACTGGAGTGCAGTGGCACACTCACACCCAACGCAGCCTTGACCTGCTGGGCTCAGGTGATCCTTCCACCTCAGTTTTCTAAGTAGCTGGAACTACTTGTGCTCGCCACAATGCCCAGATAATTTTTTGATTTATTGTAGAGATGAGATCTCGCCAAGTTGCCCAGGTCTTGAACTTGTGGGCTCAGGCAATCCTTTCAGCTTGGCCTCCCAAAGTGCTGGGATTATAGGTGTGGGCCACTCTCCCCTGTGAGTATTACAATTTTAATACAGTTTTTTTCTTTCTTAAAATGTGTATATATTTTTGGCACCCTCTGTATGTGTATACACACACACACACACACACACACATTTTTGGCACCGTCTGTATGTGTACATACAC
>NW_007025032.1:0-837 GCF_000164805.1 Carlito syrichta
GGAAAGAAGAAAGAAGGAAAGAGAGAAAGAAAGAAAGAAAGAAAGAAAGAAAGAAAGAAAGAAAGAAAGAAAGAAAGAAAGAAAGAAAGAAAAAAAAAAGAAAGAAAGAAAGAAAGAAAGAAAGAAAGAAAGAAAGAAAGAAAGAAAGAAAGAAAGAAAGTCCATTCTCCTGCATACTTTCTGCCCTCGGTCCTTCTTCCCTGCACCCCATATGTGAGGGTACGCAAGCTCAGGTCCTTTGGGTCCCAAGACCCCCCAGTGGCTGCCCTGGCTTTGGTGTGGGAGTTCCCGAGGCTCCCTGACTAGGTTTCAGCTGTCTTTCCTCTCTGAGGTGAGAAATGTGCCCCAGGCCGGCCGACCCTCAGACTCAGAAATAAGGACTTTCCGCCAAGAAAGTCCAGGGACACATCCCTCACCAGGGGACAATTCTTCCACCTGAATTTCAATTTTCTAGGCCCTGTAAACACACCATGCACAGTTGAGAATATGTGTACAATTCTGATATTTTTAGAGACAGGCTCTGGCTTGTATCTAGGATGGGGCCTGGGAACATGTCTGTCATTCACTGCCAACCTTGAAATCTTGGTCTCTGGAGATCACCCTCCTCAGCCTGAAGAATGACTGGAAATGGACACCTCAAACACACAGACCCCCTGTTTGGATGGGTGCAAAGACAGGGTCTCCATGCATTGCACTGGGATGGCCTTGGCTCCTCGGCTCCAGACATCCTCCCCAATTGGCCTCCCAGAGCGTTGGGATTCCAAGTTTGGGCGGCGGCACGAAGCCTTCTGTTTTGTTTTTGAGTAAAGATCAAGGCCTTGCTCAGGGGATCAGCCT
>NW_007025033.1:0-925 GCF_000164805.1 Carlito syrichta
GAATCGCCAGCAGGTGGTGCTATCTCATCTGCTCGCCCCAGAGGGGGTGGGGCCGGACAGGAACAAGATGGCTGCCTGCCTCCGAGCAGGCAAGAGGAGCCCCGCGCCGGGTGGGCAGGACAGTCTCCGTCGCAGGAGCGGTGGCAGCGATCCCAGCAGATCTTCCCTGAAGCGGTTTGATGTGGATCTCCTCCGGCCGGGTTGTGATGAGCTACCCGTGCCAGAGGCCGCGGCGACGACGGCGGCGGCGGCGGCGGCGGCGGGAGCGCTGGTGGGGGGAGGGGCTGCGGCAGCAGCGGGAGAGGACGATGCAGTAAAAATGTCCAGTCCTTGCGATGTTCCAGTGATAGCGATGGCCGAGCTCTGTTTGAGGAGTAGGCTGCAGTGCTGGGGTCCCCAGCCTCCCGGGGGCGAGAGTCAGAGACCCACTGCAGATCTCCCTTGCAGAGGGCTTCAGACACCGGGTTGCCAGGTCGCCATCTTGCCGAGAATCGGTCTATGATTTCTTTCATCAGTGTTTTGTAATTCTCCTTGTAGAGATCTTTTACCTTCTCTGTTAGGTGTATTCTGGGTATTTTATTTCATTTTATTTGTCTAGTGTGAATGGAATTTAGCTCTTTATTTTGTTCTTGACTTGAATGTTGTTGGTATATAGAAACACTACAGACTTTTATACATAGATTTTATATCCTGAGACTTTACTAAAGTCATTTATCAGGTCTAGAAGCTTCTTCAAGAAGTCTTTAGGGTTTTCTAAGTATATGGTCATGTTATCCATGAACAAGGATAGTTCAACTTCCTCTTTGCTGATTTGGATGCCTTTTATTTCTTTCACTTGCTGGATTACTCTAGCTAAGACTTACAGTGTTGAAGAAGGAAATAGCCTCTCTTTGTGAACTCTGTACTTTCCAAAAGGTTTATTATC
>NW_007025034.1:0-498 GCF_000164805.1 Carlito syrichta
CTTTTCAGCAAATTGATGGAGTGGGAGACTCAGTGATCTACCACATAAACAAAGAACTGAGCACCACATGTTCTAACTCATAAGTGGGACCTGAACATTAATCATATTAGCACAAGGGAGGGATCAGCAGTCACTGGGCACTGGCAGAGGATAAAGGAAGGAGATTGTACACAAATGGTACCTCGTTCCACACCAGGGGAAGTGAGGGCCAGTTGGAGGTCCAAACATCACCTGCATGCAGCCTATTTATGTAGTTAATCCTTGTACCACTCATCTCTATAACAAAATGAAATAAAATGAAAAAATTGATTTATTCAAAGCTGTGAGATCAGGGATTGGCAAAGACAGGCCCACAGGTCATTTTGCATGATGATTAATACATGTTGAAAGTATGTTGAAGAAAATGAAAATGAAAGAGGAAAAGCAGGAGAAGGAGGGGGAAGAAAGGTATGAGGAGGAAGAGAAGGAGCTACAGAAACTAGAGATGAACCACGAAAA
>NW_007025035.1:0-495 GCF_000164805.1 Carlito syrichta
AATGCATTAGAAAATATTTCTGTGTAAAATAATTATCTTGGCTGGGCTCTGCCTCAGCCTGCAATCCCAGCACTTTGGGAGGTACTGTGAGTGAGTGAGGTGAGTGTATTGCCTGAGACCATGGGTTTGAGACTAGCCCGGGTATCTTGGTGAGATCTTGTCTCTACAATGAATCAAAAATTAGGCATGGAAACCCACATCTGCAGTTCTGGCTACTAGAAAGACTGAGGCAGAAGGATCACCAGAACCCAGCAGGTGGACATTGGGGTGGCCTTGAGCGTGGTACTGTACTTCAGTCTGAGTGGCAGAGTGGGGCTCTGAATAAAAAAAAATTATCTTACTGGAATAGTCCCATTGACATATCAGTTAGAACTTGTTATCTTCACTGTCTCTTTTTCCCTAGAGCATATGCCAACTTGGCACATATATGTTGTTGTAATTTTCAGGGGCTGTTGACATTTAGGGATGTTTCCAGAGAGGTAGAAATGCCTGGAC
>NW_007025036.1:0-722 GCF_000164805.1 Carlito syrichta
GTCAGTTGGCAAAACAGTGGGCTACGTAGGTAGTTAACTAATTAACTCAGCAGTCTATCCAGCTGGCTAGCTAGGTAGCTAGGCAGTTAGGTCAGCCTGCTAGTCAGCTGGCTAGCTACTTAAGTCAGCTAAGTAGCCAGCTGGCTAGCTAATTAAGTCACATAGTTAAGTCCGCTCACTAAACAGCTTGTTAATTAGGTAGCTAGATAATTAATTCAGCAGGCAAGCCATCAGTGTATATCGGTAGCTGGCTAGTAAAGTCAGCTGGCTGGCCACCTGGCTATCTAGAGATCTCAGCTGGTTAAGTCAGCTGACTAGCCAGCTGGCTTACTAGTTAGGTCAGTTAATTGAGTCAGCTGGCTAGCATGCTGGCTAGCTGGATAAGTGAGCTAGTCAATTCAAGTGGCAAGTCAACTGGCTAACTAGGTAGCTACATATTTAATTCACCTGGCTAGCCAGCTGGCAAGCTGGTTAAGTCAGTTAGTTAAGTCAGCTGGCCAGCCACCTGTCTAGGTAGCTAGCTAGCTAATTAAGTAAACTGAATAAGCAGCTGGCTAGCTAGCTAAGTCAGTGAGTTAAGTGAGCTGGCTAGCCGGCTTGCTAGCTAGGTGGCTAGCTAGTTAAGCCAGGTGGCTAGTCGGATGGCTATCTAATTAAGTCAGCTAGTTAAGTCAGCTGGTTAGTCAGCTGGCTGGCTAGAAGTCTGGCATGTTAAGAGGGCT
>NW_007025037.1:0-3021 GCF_000164805.1 Carlito syrichta
TCGGCCGACTAGTAAAGTGGGTCAACGATTTGACTGACAAGTTGGTCCACTAGTTAGCACTTTTATCTAGTAGGCTGGCTGGTTTCCTGACCTAACTAGTTGGTTGACTATTTGGCTGACAAGTTGGGTGGCCTAACTATTCGGCCTCCTAGATAGCAGAGCTAAATTCTCAGCTGACAAGTTGGCAGCCTAGTCGGTCATTTGGTTAGCTGAAATAGCTAGTTGGTTGGCTAGTCAGCTGACCACTTAGCTAACATAACTAATCGGCAGGTGAGTTAGTCGACTGGTCAGCTGAAATAACTAGTTAGCCAGTCAGTGAGCCGACTGGTCAGCAGACTTAACTAGTCAGCTGGCGAGTGAGCTGACAGGTCAGAAGACTTAACTAGTCAAACAGTGACTGAGCTGACCAGTGAACCGATTTAACTAGTCAGCCGTCAAGTAAGCTGATGAGTGTGCTGCCTTAACTAGTCAG
Source organism: Carlito syrichta (assembly GCF_000164805.1). Classification (NCBI taxonomy): domain Eukaryota; kingdom Metazoa; phylum Chordata; class Mammalia; order Primates; family Tarsiidae; genus Carlito; species Carlito syrichta. Next base: position 473 of record NW_007025037.1, read on the forward strand.
CCAGCAAGCTAGCTGACCGGTGAGCTGATTTAACAAGTCAGCTGGGGGGAAAGACGACTAGTTAGCTGAAGTGTTGACCTGCGAGTGAGCTGACAAGTAATTGACCTGTTGGCAGGCTAGTGACCTGACTAATTTGCTGACCTGTTGGCAGGCTAGTGAGCCGAATAGTTAGCTGACCTGATGGAAAGCAAGTGAGCCCACTAGTTATCTGATAAGCTGGTTGAATGGCTAGCCGATTAGTTAGCTAAGTAATTAGCTGAATTGCTAGCTGATATAACTAGCTAGCTGACTAGCTCGCTATCTAGTCAGCTAGTGACTTAACTAGCTAGCAAGCTGACATAAATAGCTGACTTAACTAGCTAGCTACCTAGCTAGCCAGCTATTAACTAGCTGAAATATCTAGCTAGCAAGCTGTCTAGCCATCTGAATTGACTAGATTTTTGACTAGCAAGAGAGCAGCTTAGCCAACTGACTTAACAAAGTGACTAAACTAGCTAGGAAGCAGGTAAGTAGGCTGAATTAACTACTTGATAAATGAGCTAGGCAGTTGGCCAGCCAGGTGACTAAACTAGCTGACTTAAATAATAATCTAGCAGGCTAGCCAGCTGATATAACTAGCTCTCTACCTCTCTAGCCAACTGGATAGTCAGATGACTTAACTAGCTGACTTCATTAGCTAGCCATTGGGCCAGCCAACTGACTTAACTAGGTCACTACCTAGCTAGCCAGCTGGGTAGCCAGCTGAATTAACTATCTTTCTTAACTAGATGACCTGCTTTCCAGCCAGTTTAATTAAGTAGCTTGAACATAGCTAGCCAGCTGGTTATACAATTGAATTAACTCAGTGACTTATCTAGCTAGCCAGCTGTCTAGCCAGCTGACTAAAATAGCAAGCTACCTAGCTAGCCAGTGGGCTAGTCAGCTGATTTATCTAGGTGACTTAACTATCTAGTCAGTGGGCTATACTGTTGACATAAGTAGCTAGCTAACTAGCTGGCAAGCTGGCTAGCAGGCTGACTTAACAAGTTGACTTAACTTGCTAGCCAGCTGGTTATCCAGCTGACATAATTGCCTAGCTACGTAGCTAGCCATCAGGCTAGAGAGCTGACTAAACTAGATGACTTAAAGAAGAAGTCAGCTGTCTAGCCAGCATACTTAACTAGCTATCTACCTAGACAGAGAGCTGGGTAGCCAGCTGACTTAACTAGCTGACATAATTAGAAGCCTGATTGCCAACCAGCTGACTTAACTAGCTACCTACATACATAGCCCACTGGCTTGCCAGAGGACTTAACTATCTAACCACCTAGCTAACCTGCTGGCCAGCGAGCTGACTTAACATGGTGACTTAACTAGCTAGCCAGCTTACCTAAACAACTGACTTAACTAGCTAGCTACCTACCTAGTCAGCTGACTTCACTAGCTGCTTTAACTAGCTAGCCCCCTCAGTAGCTATCATATAGCTAGCTGACTTAACTAGCAGATTTAACTAGCTAGCTAGCTGAGAGCCAGCTGAATTAACTCACTAGCTGCCTAGATATCCAGCTGAGTGAACTACTTGAAATAACTAGCGAGCCACCTGTCTACACATCTGATGTAGCTAGCTTTTTAATAGCTAGTCAGCTTGCTAGAAAACTGACTTAACGAGCTGACTTAACTATCTAGCCAGATGGTTAGCCAGCTGACTAAACTAGCTGACTTAACTAGCTTGCCAGCTGGCTAGCCAGCTGACTTCATTGCCTATCTACCTAGCTAGCCAGCAGCCTAGCCAACTGACTTAACGAGCTGACTTAATGAAGTAGCCAGTTGGCGAGCCAACAGACATAAGTAACTACCTACCTAGATAGACAGCTGGATAGCCAGGTGACTTAACTAGGTGACATAACAAGACAGTCTCATGGCTAGCCAGCTCAATTTACTAGTTATCAACCTCCTTAGACTGCAGTCTTGCCAGTTGAGTTAACTACCTAATTACATAGCTAACTTGCTGGCAAGTGAGCTGACTTAACTGCATGACTTAACTAGCTAGCCAACTGGCTAGCCAGCTGATTTAACTAGCTAGCTACCCTGTTTTGAAGTTGGCTAGACAACAGATTTAACTAAATGACTTAACTAGTTAGCTACCTATCTAGCCAGATGACTTAACTAGCTGACTTAACTAGTTAACTACCTAGCTAGCCAGCTGGCTGGGCAGCTGACTTAACTAGCTTACTTATCCTGCTAGCCATCTGGCTGGCCAGCTGACTTAACTAGCTGAATTATGTAGCTAGAATGCTGGCTGGTCAGCTGAATTAACGAGCTGACTTAAAAAGCTAGTCAGCTGGCTAGCCAGCTGACGTAACTAGCTAGCTACCTAGCTAGCTACCTAGCTAGCTAGGTGAGAAGCCAGCTGAATTAACTAGCTGACAACTTTCTAGCCAGCTGGCTAGCCAGCTTACTTAACTAGCTTGCTACCTAGCTAGCCAGCTGGGAAGCCAGCTGAATTAACTAGTTGACTTAACCTGCTAGCCAACTGGCTAACTAGCTGATTCAACTAGCTGACTTAACTA
>NW_007025038.1:0-638 GCF_000164805.1 Carlito syrichta
GAGAGCCCCGGGGGGGGTCTTGGGGACACAAAGGCCTCGCCGAGCCCTGGCTGCACCCTTGTGGCGGGAAGCGGGAGTCTAGAGCCCGAGAGGGGGCGAAGGAATCCGCCCTCATTAGCACATTGTCTTGGGCCCAGTCAATTTGCTTAATCACCGCTCTAAATGCCAGCACGCAGCACACAATGCGAGCCAATTAACAGGTTTAAAGTATCTCAGCACTCGCTTTAAAAAAAAAAAGCGAGATGATGAAAAAAGCCAAGTTCCTCCACTTGAAGAATGCCTCGAGTCACCTTCGCCAGCGTCTACACGGGCTGAAAATCGCGAGCTAGTTGCGCAGAAAAGTCGAGGCCGTGGTGGAGGGCTGGGGGCAGGAGTCATCATGAATAACCCGCCAAGAACACTGGGTTTCTCGGGAACTGGCCTGCAGGCGCCCAGTGAACCCGGAGTTGGAGGGCAGTGTCGCCAACGCAGCTTCCTTCTGCGCCCAGCGCAAATGCCCAGGGCAAGCAGACCGACTTCCAGGAAGGAAAGCGAGAGCCCCCCCCAAAACGGACACAAATCCAAGTCCTACCAGCGCAAGGAGGACTCGCCCAGAGGCGTACCCCAAAACCTTGCAGCCCCACGCTCGGCCGCCAGAG
>NW_007025039.1:0-485 GCF_000164805.1 Carlito syrichta
ATTGAGTATATATCATGTTCCTAGCACTACTTGAAGTATCTCATTTGTTGTTGTTGTTGTTTCCATATTATACTATATTAGTTTTAGGTTAATTCATTTCTAACTCACATCATCATGTGACATGGAAGGTATTAAATTCCTGTTGTATTAGTGGAAAAAACTGAGGCAAGGAGAGTGTAAGTAACTTGCTCAAGGTTACTCAGTAAGTTGTTTGTATTTAATTAAAGGTCTCTCTGACTTACGTGTCCAATATTTTAAACACAGAAGTGACTACCTGTTAAAAATAAAAATGCATAAAATAATTCCAGTTTGGTATTTTAAACATATTATGTGCTGCTTCATGGATTCCACATCTGGATAATCCTATCATGTGTCACAAAAAATTATCTGTAATTTTATCAATCACAATTTTGGCAGCTAACCAAGATAACATTATGTAAATAGCAAACATTTAGCAATCAAAGTACTAAATAAAATGTAATAAC
>NW_007025040.1:0-484 GCF_000164805.1 Carlito syrichta
TCTGGAGGAATGCCTGCTGCCCCTAGGAAGCAAAGGAGAAAGTTTGGTTGTTCTCTGCAATCGGGATAAGCTGGATTTAGACAGACTCAGGGGTTGGAGATGAATCTAGGGCCATGGACTGCCCAGGGCACATCTATCCTCTTCCAGGGAGCAAGGGACTCTATGTAGTCTTAGTCCACCTGGAAGAGGAGTTAAAAATGGGGATCTGCTGCCTTGTAGCTGAGGGCAAACTGTGCTTAGGGTTGTCAGGAGCAGAGGAGGAGAGGGGAGACTTTTTAATTCAGGAGGATTGGAGTTCTGTCCATCCCACAGGCACACCTAGAACCTCTTTCCACTAGAATTTCCAAACTTCGGCTGAGTGCGGTGGTTGAAGCCTGTGATCACAGCACTTTTGGGAGGCCGAGGCAAGAGGACTGCTTGAGCCTGGGTGTTTGAGATCAGCCTGGGCAACTTGGTGAGACTTCATCTCTACAATAAACCAAAA
>NW_007025041.1:0-483 GCF_000164805.1 Carlito syrichta
CTCAGGATCACCAATTTTTTATATTGCCCACAGATTCTATTCTAGAATATCACCTAGGATCAACATTGAGCTCGCTATTTGTTGTTTCTTGAGCCTACCTTCTTTCTTAACAACCTTAATTGAATCAAAGCTGATCCTCCAAGACTGGCAATAGAGAGAAAATAAGCTCAGAAAAATTAAGACATAGCAACCAGTTGCAATGTGTGGACCTCATTTGCCTAGAATTTCGTGTGTGTGTGTGTGTGTGTGTGTGTGTTTGTTGCTCTTTTGAGTCAGAGTCAGGGTCTCATTCTGTCATCCTGGCTGGAGAGCAATGGTACAATCATGGCTCACCACAGTCTCAACCTCCTGACTCAGGTGATCCTTCTACCTCAGTCTCCTGAGTAGCTGGGACTACAGGTGTGCGCCACCATACCCGACTAATTTTTTTTTTTTTGAGTTGGAGTCTCACTCTGTCGCCCAGGCTGGAGGGCAGTGACATGC
>NW_007025042.1:0-483 GCF_000164805.1 Carlito syrichta
CAACTGACTAAATTAGCTGACTTAATTAGGTAGCCAGCTGGCTAGCCAACTGAATTAACTGATCAAAACGAAGCTATCCAGTTCGCTATCCACTTGAATTAACTTGGTGACTTATCTAGCTAGCCAGCTGTCTAGCCAACTGACTTAACGACCAAGCTACATAATTAGCCAGCTGTCTAGTCAGTTGACTTAACTTGACGACTTATGTAGCCAGCCATCTTGCTAGACAACTGACATAACTATCTAGCTACCTAGCTAGCAAGCTGATTGGCCAGCTGACTTAATTATCAGAATTAACTAGGCAGCAATAAGGCTAGCCAGTTGACTTGATTGCCTAGCTACCAAGCTAGCTAGCAGAATAGCCATCTGACTTATCTAGTTGACTTAACGATGTAACCAGCTGGTTAGCCAGCAGACTTAACCAGCTACCTAACTAGCTAGAAGGCTGGATAGCCAGCTGTCTTAACTATCTGTCATAGACAC
>NW_007025043.1:0-482 GCF_000164805.1 Carlito syrichta
CCCCCTGTACCAGAGTATACTTATTTTGGAGAGGACCATTATATTTTTTGAGAACTGAATCCTCTGCCCCCATGTCCACCAAGAAGTGGACAGGGTTACCCCCTACCATAAGTTCGGCCCTGGGCTCCGGGGGGGTTTTAATGGAGCCCCGGCCCCATCAGTCAGAGCCTAACTGGAGCACTGGAGTTGGTTGCTGTGGCTCCAAGGTAGGGGGGCATTTTCTTGGCCTGTCTGGGCAGTCCTTTTTCCAATGTCCCCTTTTCTTGAAAAAGGTGCACTGGTCCTTGCCTAAGGGGATTTTTCTTTCTGTACCCTTTCCTCCGTGTTCCCCTGTCCGCTGTGTCAGCCGAGTCCCTTCTAAAGCTGCAACCATCACTTTAGCTAGTTTCTTTGCCTGTCTATCCTCAGAAGAATCTCTGCTGTTATAAACCTTTTGGGCTACCTCGGTTAATTCTGACAAACTTTTTCCTTCAAACCCTTCA